>NW_010135889.1:51857-56659 GCF_000699245.1 Pterocles gutturalis
CAAGGAGCTCTGACTCTTCTTTCCACCTTTTGCCCTGGGGGTCTGTTGTGGCTGACTGGCTTAGAGGTCTAAGAAATTTTGGTTTCTTGGGGTTTTCCAATACCTAGGCCACCGCAAGTGGTGACAGTGGAGAGTGTCACGATTCTAAATGTATATGATGCTACATTTGATGTGCCTGTTTTACAGCAATATACATGCTAATCATCATTTCTAATATTCAATAAAGCTTGAGCTCATGACGCATCTTCACCCTTAGATGCAACAGTTCCAGAAGTTCCCTTCTGGTCACTATGACTGGTTTTCCAAACTTGAAATCCTATTGTCTTTGAGACAATTGTTCTTTCCCACCAGAACCAGCAGAAATTTTTCCCTGTGCGGGGGGTGAGGCAGTGGCCCAGGTTGCCCAGAGAAGCTGTGGATGCCCCATCCCTGGAGGGGTTCAAGGCCAGGCTGGATGAGGCTTTGAGCAACCTGGGCTAGTGGGAGGTGTCCCTGCCCATGGCAGGGGGTTGGAACTGGATGGTCTTTAAGGTCCTTTCCAACCCAAACCACTCTGTGATTCTATGAAATTGTTCAAGTGGAGTTGAACGAATTTGGGTATGTCACACAGAGTGACTGCTTACATCTTATTTTGTAACGAGTTAGTAAAAAAAGAAAAAGCTTGCCATAATAATCTGTAATTTTTAATCTGTAATCTCGTTATATCTTTTACTTACTGTAACTGGGATGAAAGGTAAATGAAACAGTACAAATGCCCATCCATAAGGATCCTGTTCTCGTGCTCTGCCGCATACGCTTCCTGGCAGCCTGCTTTTAATGGAAGTTCAACTGCTTGTTCCTGGTCTTCATTGTCAGCTGAGGATTAGTATTTACAGTTTCAGCACTTTACCAAAGCAGCTCCTTTGGGATAGTGTGGATTACAAAACAGGGACAAGGCCCATGGAACTGGAGATAAAATATTTTTAATTGAGGGAATGCAGCTGTGGAGTGAACTTGGAGAGTTTCCTGGGAGAGTCAGGTGCTGGAAGGTTCCCTTTTTCAATTAACAACCGGCATGGTTAATGTCACTTTATCAAAGTGCCTTGTCACACGGGTAAAGAGCAGAAGGAAAACTCCCACTATTGTGTATAACACTATGGATTTAATTTACCTACTTGATGCTTAAACATTAAAAATGGGATGCTACTAATATTTCCACTATAGGTGGAGAAGGTACAGAAGCAACTGGCAAAATTTATTAGAAGAATAAAGATTTTTTTATGGAGAATGAATGCAAAATATGTCCTTTGTTGTGGATATTTATTTTAGAAACAAATGAGAAAAACATGACAGGAATCTGTAGACTCATAATGGTTTAAAGAAGTTCTTTTACAGTTTTTTTTTTCTACTACAGGAGCAGCTAATGAGAATGAGGAAAAAGTACCCAAGTATAATCACCAAAATATTTGAATGAAAGTTGTGGAAACTTCTGTTTTAAGTTAGTGTTTTAAATAAGATTCAGAAAAGGATATTTAGAACCTTCTGAGTTAACACTGAAATAAAACACGGAGGGGTATGAATAGACTCAAAAGTAGTGTCCATCTGGAGTTATGAAGAAACCTCCCTTACTTATAGGTGGCTGGTCTCATAACTGTGAGTTATGGAGAAACTAGGTAGCTTTGCCTGAATGATTGAGCCATTGTTAAACTGTTGGAGGATTATGGTATTCTCTTTATTTTTCATTGCCTTTTATCTATTATAGCTAAAAAAGAGTGCTGAAAAAGTTCTAGGTGAATTGGATGTGTCACCATATTCTGCCTGTTGGGAATTTATAGCTTTTTGTATATTACAGATTGTAAAAATAAAATAAAAATTGAGTTTTATCTTGATATCATTAAAACCACACAGAAACATTAATTGGGTCAGCCTTTAATTGACCATATGCTCATCTTCTCCACGTTCACTTTTTCTTGTAGCCTTGCACAGGGCTGTTGTACAGAATTGAATTACAGAGAGCTGGAACTACATGTGAGGTAATTGGTCAGACTTTAAGAAAGTTAACTATTTACACAGCATTAACTATTGTTCTCTGCTGCCTTGCCAGCAAAGAGGAGCCTCATTGCTGCTAATAAACAAAGTTCATAAACAAAGGCTGCAGTTTTATTCAGTACAGAAAAAAAAGACAGGTAAGGTAATCCTGCCAGTTCCAGCTAGACTTTTTGTCTAGCTGACTTGTAATCTATTGATTCATTCAGAGTCATGTCCTACTCAGTTATCAAAACATTTTCCACATCCTTTCTGTGTTTTTTTTTTTTTTAATCACTGAGTTTCTGAATGTATTAAAATAAACTAGATTCAGTGATGTGACTTCCCCTATAGTTACCAACTTATTTAGGGTCATACCAGATTAATTAATCAATTCATTATGACATTGGAAGAGTGCAATGAGAGGGATAGTTGCTATTTTGTGAGGGAGCTCAAATAAGCTGAGAACAAAATGTGAACTGGAAGCCTTTGCAGAAAGCCCCAGTAAATAGGGAAAAGAGAGAATGGAGCCAGGGCAGCTTGAAGACCTCGTCTTGACCTTGTCTTTTATTAAGCATGGCTTGTACGAAGTTCCCACCAGCAGAGAAATTTTGGTTCCGTTCCCCAGCATGAGGCAAATGCTGTTAGGGTGTAACAGGACGTCTTTACCCTGCTCCCTTGTAGGACAAGGAGAGGCTGAAACAAAGATCTTCGTTTTGGATGCTGGTTAGCTTTGCTGTAGTTGGCTTTTCCTTGAGTTGAGTTTCAAGTGAGCAGCAGCACCGGTATAAATCAAGAGCAAGATCATTTAGCAACCACACTCCTTTCTTCCCATTCTCGTAGCTCTTTTCCTCTGTTCAGCACTTCAGGCACAGTCAGTGTAATTCACTTTGGTTTAGAGTATATATACTCACGTAGAATAAAACTATAAGTTTTTTACAATAGTTCTTTCACTGAAATTATTGGAGAATATATATGTGAACTGCAGTAACTTGTTTGAACTGCGTCTGTGTCTTTTTAACTTAGGACTCAGGTTTTGGCCACTTGTGTTTTTCATGTGGATTCAATAAGAGTATTATATTGATAAAGAAATACTTCCGTGATTTGAGAGACTGGTAGTATTTTTCTTAGCGTGAACAAGGTTATTTCTTTTGTAAGTAAGTTTTCACCATGTTCAGAGCCTCCATGAAGTCCTTATTCTGTGACTGCTGTGTTTTGTAGGCTCTTTAACCACTTCCCTGTTCCTATTTCAGGTTAGTGAATATCACAGAACAAAATACATAATAAATCAGAGAATGGGAAAAATTAAAATGATTTTTTTAAGTTGGCTCCATCTGTAAAACAACTCAAACCATATATAGGTGAAAAAGCTAAAAATTTCTGAGATTTTTTTTTTATAAACATAGAATAAATCCTCCTGAAATTGTCAGTAGAAAAACTTACAGGGAAATACCCTGCTGTTTGACACTGCTGAACATGGCTGTTGTTGTCATTACATATTTAACCTCCTTGTTCTAAACAAAATAATTAAAAAGCTAGCAAAAATCTCTGTATCTGTTAACTTTTGCTTTAGAGTTAGGAAAAAAAAAATGCATTTCTTGCCTGAAAAACCAGTGTGTAGTTCATTCTCTCCTACATTCTCCACTTGAACAGATTAAAAAAATTCAGATTATTTACCCAAAGTGCAACAACTCCCATAGGAGAGACTGTGGACAGTTTTGAGATAAGCTTGGGAGTTACAGTTCCTGCATAGATTGTGGAAAACTGGGATTCAGGACAGGTCACTAGGTCTCTTACAACTCAAGTAAATACCAAAAAAAAATACCCAAAAGAATTGGATTTTATGGTATCATCTGTTTTCAGGACATTATATCTGAGATCGCAAAAAAAAAAAGTTAGTGAAAGTTTAGCTAAAACTGGCACTTTTAGCAGGAAATCAAAGTAAGTGCCTCAAAGGTAAAGGCATTTAATTAGAGAATTCTGACTAACTCTTTCAGTATCTTGGATTTCTCACAGTTATTGTACATTCTGGAGCATAGATTAAGAAGTAACATTTTACTCTGCAGTTTTTAACTCTTTTCCATTTGCATTCTCTAAATATTTTTGGTAAATTCTTTTTTTACTGAAGTTTAAGCTTAGACATTTCACTTAGGTAGGTGGCTCTGTAGTGAAACCTACCGACAGTAGAAAATGGTTAATTATTGTTTATTTGATGAAACCAGATGGTTAAAGTTATATATAAATTCTAATGAGGTGGTAGAGATTTCATTTTGCCAGCAAGAAAGTTAGTGCTGTGGGTTAAGTGACTGTTTGTAGGGATCTCTGCTGACATCTCGTTTCTGTCAATATTTCATTTTCGCTGATACGAAAGCTGAAAACTGAATTGTGAATGACATTGAGCCTGTAGTTGTGTTATCTGCCTGGGTACGATAATCCATTAATTTTAAACAGAATTGGATGTGAGGTTCTTGTTTGAACTTAGGCTTGGGTCTTTAATTGCTTAATCATTTTTTTTTTGGTCTGCTAGACTTCAAGTAGAATCATGGTCTTCTGACAAGGAGTTTTATATGGTGCCCTTTCTTGTTTCAGTCAAATATCGGCAAAGCTGTCATTTGGTGATTAAGAAAAGTTGTATTTTACATTGCTGAACATAGTGGGGTTTTTTAAACCTTGCTTTTCTTTAGCCTCCACATGTCAGTATGAAAGCTTAAGGTTTTTCTGCCCATTGAATTACAGAGAGCTGGAACTACACGTGAGGTAATTGGTCAAACTTTAAGAAAGTTAACTATTTACACAGC
>NW_010135890.1:0-8979 GCF_000699245.1 Pterocles gutturalis
CCTCAAGGAGATCAACACACCCGCTCAATCTGCTGCTGTCAGCAAACTTACTGAGGGAGCACTCAATCCCCTCATCCAGGTCATTGATAAAGATGTTAAACAGGACAGGCCCCAAAACCGATCCCTGGGGAACACCTCTGGTGACCAGCCACACCTGGACTTAACTCCATTCACCATGACTCTCTGGGCTCAGCCATCCAGCCAGTTTTTTATCCAGCAAAGGATGTTCCTGTCTAGGCCATGAGCCACTAACTTTTCTAGGAGAATGCTGTGGAACATGGTGTCGAAGGCCTTGCTAAAGTCCAAGTAGATGACACCAACAGCCTTCCCCTCATCCACTAGGCGGGTCACCTGGTCATAGAAGGAGATCAGATTGGTCAAGCATGACCTTCCTTTCATGAACCCATGCTGGCTGGGCTTGATCCCCTGGTTGTCCTGTACATGCCATGTGAGCACACTCAAGATGAGCCGCTCCATAATCTTCCCAGGTACAGAGGGAATTTTTGCTATTTGTAAAACATAAGGTCATGCAAAAAATCACATAGTTACTAAACCAAACAACCACAGAAGAGATGTCTCAAAGGAAATTTAGGTTAGCCAGAACCAGTGCCAGGATTTTTCCTGCAGTGGGGCAGGATACAGCTTGAAACAGCCCTCTGTCTGTCAGGCAGCAATGAGTCTCTGGAAACCAAGAAATATAGCACGGCCAAGGAAAAATTGAACATGTAAGGAGAACTGGTGAAAAAAATGCTGAGAAAAACACACCTGCTGCTGTAATTGCTGATCTGTGTAATTTGCAACATCCTGAGGAAGCTTGTAGTGTGGTTTTTTTTTCCATTTCAGAAAATTGCTCATGAGCCTGCTGTACTTGCAGGTTGCCTGCCAGGATCCTGTGAGTGGCATGCTGGATGGACAGCTACCTATCAGTATCTTGCAGCACCTGGAGTCCTCTGCTCCGGTGCTGATGGCTGGGCAATGTGGCAGCCAGAAAACCAAGTTTACCTCCTCCTCTGGGGAAGAAAGAAACACTGAGGCTTCATTACGAATTGCAACTGCTCCACATTTTGAAATATGAGTCTCCCATGGCATTGCATCGGGCCTTCTTAGATCTTCGCTTAACATAGGCCTGTAGTTGTCCACTAAAGTAATTGAGCCCAGCGGTTGGTCCAGCCATGTAATAGAAAGCCAGTGCAGAATTGTGGTAAGAGTATTCAGTTGTCATGGTTTAACCCCAGCCGGCAAAAAGCCACACACCGCTGCTTGCTCACTCAACTGGAAGAGTAAAAGTGAGAAAACTCATGGGTTGACATAAAAACAGTTTAATAAGTAAAGCAAAAGCTGCCCATGCAAGCAAAGTAAAACAAGGAATTCATTCACTGCTTCCCATCAGCAAGCAGGTGTTCAGCCGTCTCAATGAAAGCAGAGCTCCATCATGTCTAATGGTTTCTTGGGAAGACAAAACACCATCACTCTGAATTTCGCCCCCTTCCTTCTTCTTCCTTCAGCTTTGTATGCTGAGCATGACATCAGATGGTATGGACTGTTCCTTTGGTCAGTTTGGGTCAGCTGTCCTGGCTGTGTCTCCTTCTAGCTTCTTGTAGAGAAGAAGCTGGGAGGGCAGGGGCAGTATAAGAAGCTGAGAAAGTCCTTGGCTTAATGTAAATATTGCTTGACAACAACTAAAACATCAGTGTGTCATCAACACTATTTCAGCACAAATCCAAAACATAGCCCTATACTAGCTACTATAAAGAAAATTAACCCTATCCCAGCCAAAACCAGCACATCAGTCTAGATCCTTCCACTTCCAAAAATTTTCCAACATCTGACGAATTTAATATTTTTAATGGCAAAACCCTAGGGAATGATGACATTCTTCAGGAAGAAAGCAGGAGAAATCAAGGGCATTTCCATTGCCTTGGGTCCTTGCCATAGCCTGGAGTACACTGGCTCTAAATCCCCGTATGATCCTAGGAAGTGAAGTCATTCCATTTCCCTGTGGTATTCTGAAGATCATACATTGGGTAAATGTATCTGAACAGGAGGAGAAAGGGAAAGTAATTCCTTGAATGTCAATGACAGTTTTTCCCCAATTCATAAGGATACTTCAGAAAATTCCTCCAAAGCTTTCTTTCCTTGAAGTGGGACTTCTCCCTTTGTCTATCCAGCAAACAGATTCTTAGGACATCTCTCCCTGAGATGCTGAAATGAAGTGCCGGTCTCTTGACGGTGTAAAAATCCCGGGTGGGAAAAGACCAACAGAAGAATGAACTGGAGGGGATAACGTGACACTGGCAGCATTCGTCCCTTTCTGTGCTGCAGCCTGATGATATCTTGCTGATTTCTGAACTTTTCCTTACAGGAAAAACATGCACCTGCTTGTAGAAGTCTTGTTAAAAGCCTCCAGATTGGCACTGATACCATATAATGAATTTTCTTTTAAGCAAAAGCTTGTGAGGATTCTCTTATTTGTAAAGCTCAGACAGGATGTGATGGATTAGTGCTCTGAACATTAAATCCACCAAAAGAGTAAACAGATACAAAGGCTCAGGGTGTGGAGAAAGATGTCTTAGATGAATACTCTGCATGGTTTTATAATCTCATTCAGATTGCTGCTTAATGATTTATCACCACTTTTTAAAGAAAGATATCCAACTTTGATTAAGGGGCTCAAGCAGTAGAGAGTTTTTCCTTTTCCATAATAAGCTCTGATAGTTAATTGTCCTCTGTTAAAATAAATGTCTCATTTCCATTTCAGTCTTTGTGGACTTTCAGATTGAAACTAATATCTAGATTTTTGTATGATTAAGGAACTTCCTCCAGCAGAAAGCTTCTGACAGGGCAAGAGTTTGCAGATCATCATAAAGTCTGTTTTTTCCAAAAGAAAAATGAAGCTAAGCATTGTCACCTGTCTTGCCTTAAGTGCCTGCATTAATGGCAGATGGGATTGCAAAAGGTTATGGTGTCACAGCTGCAAACTGGAAGTTAGCTGGGCAACGATGGAAAATGAACGAGGTGATGCCAATTTAACTGGGATGAGAGTGGTCTTTGGGCTTAGTGTCACCAACATGCAGAAAAGGGAGATGGTTTTCCCGTTTGTGCAGTAAATTTGGAAAATGCGCAGGTTTCTTATTTTGAGAAGTTTTGTTTGTTATGGGCACAGAATCTGACACAACTGGCTCCAGATTTGTCTCTCTTTGTTATGGCATAAAAATAGGGTATACGCACAAAGATGTTTAACAGTGCACTGTAAGAAATGGGAATCCATCTCTTTCTAAAACGAGCTAGAGAGAGAACTTTGTACCGAACAAAACAACTAATAAGCAATGGAATCTCTACTGCCCTAAATGCTGCTGCAATTCTACACTTGAGCAATTGGAGACCCCATAGGTTGTTAAAAATAATATTCAGCAGTTTTACCGTCTTTGTGCCTCATCCCTAATGTATTCATCGCTGCCTTTCAGATAACGAGGTATTCTGATTGCCCTTGTAGGCAGCGTACCTTATTCGAGGAGGGGACGGCTGGCACCACCCCAGAGCTAAGCCGCCTGGCTGTGTAGCAATCAGCTTGTGAAAGCTAAATTCATTGAATGGCGTCCTTTGGATGGCTCAGCATCAGGCAGGAATGTAATTGAACAAGAGTAATAATGTACTTATTGATCCCTTCAAAGTCTCTGATTTCCTTGAAGGCGAAGGAAGTAATGAGCCTGGAGGAGCAATAATGCACCTGTGGTATTGAAATAATGGAGCTCCCAGCTCTGAAATGTTTGATTCCTGCTACCTCTGGCAATCTGCTCCTCCCTTTGGCATGGAATGACAGCAAGAGAGAAAAGCTGGACTGCATATAATCAAAGATTAGCACTTGCAGCCCCTGTGTGCCAGGGCATGTGAGTTTCTGGTCTAAGCGCTTGATGAATGATGCACAATGAGGAAGATCATGAGGCCAGGGTAAGACAGTTACAGTCATGTGAAAAATCAGTGGCTACAGCATCCAGGCTGCAAAAACTATGTGTAAAGTGCTGCAGCTGATTTGAAGTGATTGCACTTTGAAACGAAAACTGATTCCAGACACTTCATTTGTTTCCTGGCTGCTCCTAGTTATATAGATTGTGAATATAGCCACCACCATACCTTGTGACACTTGGCTCTTATTTAGCACTTTTGCTCAAATAATGCTTGGATATTTGATGAACAGTGAAGAAAGACAGCCATCCTCCTTCCATTACAGATACAGTTACAGAAAAAGCATCTTTGCTTCTCAACAGTGTGCTTATGACTTCTCAAATGGTTGCCCTGAGATTTGATTTCATGTCACAGATGAATGCGATAAATGGAGGATTTCCTAAAGAGCAGAGAAGGGACAAGATGAAGTAGAAATGGCCCTTGGCCTTTAAAAAGCCTCCCCTAAAACAGTGTCATTTAGCTCATCACCATGGTCTGGATGTCTAGTCTTTGTCACATTAGCTAGAAAATTTACTGTGTTAGGGATCATATTTTTCTCTCAGGTTTCTTCAGTGTCCAAACCTCTTGTCTGTACTCAGAGCAGAGTTCCTCATTAGAAAGGTACTTTCCTATATTCTGCTTCTGCCCAGTATGATACCATCTGAACATCGTCTGTATGAAATGAAAGCAGTAGTCAATCCTTTCAGACTGCATTAATTTCTTTTGTGTAAGCCTCAAACAAAGAGATATTGTCCACCTTTCCTCTGGGATTAGACCTGGATCATTGCAGGCTGGCTGCAGTGATACTAAATTGGGATTATGTCTGTTTCTTAGATGATCCTGTGATTGACCAAGTCTTAAACGTGGGTAGGGATGTCATGCAGCTATTGCAAAGTGGTTGCTCAGCTACTGATGTGGAGTTCCTGGGTCGGTCATGGCCCAACATCTGCACTCAGAACACTTGCCACCCAGCAAGGCTCTGTGCCATGTGCTGTCATCTGTCCTAGACAAATAAATAATGAGATTTTTTCCACTCCCACACTTTAAGAGTGAAAGACTGAGAATGACAAATGAGACAGGGTCCTCTAAGCCATGACCTGCAGTTCCTTCTGCTTTGTGAAATTAACTATTTGAGGTCATAGTATTTCAAAGTGGTAATAATGCTTCCTTAGTTAAAAATAAGGACTCTTCAGGAAACTGAAAAAAACCCCAGAGTTTTACCAACAGTGATGAATTTTTAAGTTTTGGGGTTTTTGCATTTTTTTTTTCTCCTCCTCTTTCCTGATATTGACATTTCAATTTATGCTAATTTATACCACTTGAAAAGCCCAAATAAATCACTTGGGTGGAACTGAAGAGAGGGTGAGTGTAAGGAAATTAAAATTATAAAGTTGATGTCTGTGCTAAGATAGCACTTGAGACACAAAGCATTTGCAATCACTGTAGCATGCATCTAGCCTGTATGATACTTAATTAGTTTTTCAACAAGTGGTGAGAATTCCTTTGAAAATTTGTGGACCTTTGTTTACTGCCAACCAGCCTCCTCCTGTCCACACAATAAATAATCATAGAGCTGGGGCCATCTGGAAACCTGAAAACAGGATATTTTTCAAGTCTTGACAAAGAAGTATTAAAAAAAAAAAAGCTAGAAGGTGTCAAAACTTTCTCCCTTTTTCCCGGTTATTCCAGACAGAAAGAACTGTAGGAAGTGTCTTCAGATAGTTGGTTTGATCCATAGACTTTTCTTTTCTATGGTACCAATAAAAATTCTGCAGCAACAGGCATAAAAGTTGAAGGAAGTGATTTCCAGATTGTTGCCCGTGAGGCCAGAACAAATGTTCTGAAATTGGATCTGAACAAGAAGTGACCATGGGAAACGAATTTGCAAGCAGACACAGTCCCTGGAGCCCAAACTCTTGAGAAGAACTAGTTTGAGATATTGATGATTAGACTCAAAGAGCAGAGATGCAATGATAGTCAAGTTCAGGCTGGCAGATGCTCATCCAAAATTTGTTCCAGAATGTGGTAATCGAATGGTTAGAGAAGACCAGGATGAACGTCTATTGCCAAAAGTTCCTTGCTGTCAATGCTGATTCAAACACTGAAACAGGTTGCCCAGAAAGGCTGGGTGCATCCCTCTGCTCTGGCATGGGTTCCTCCATGGCTGCAGGTGGATCTCTGCTCCACTGTTACCCTCTATGGGCTGCAGGGGCACAGCTGCCTCAGCATGGCCTTCACCACAGGCTGCAGGGGAATCTCTGATCTAGCACCTGGAGCACCTCCTCCCCCTCATTCTTCACTGACCTTGGTGTCTGCAGAGTTGTTCCTCTCACATATTCTCAGTGCTCGCTCCGCTGCTGTTTTCACATCAGTTTTTTTCCCCCCCTTCTTAAATATGTTGTCGCAGAGGTGCTACCACCATCGCTGATGGGCTCAGCCTTGGCCAGTGATGAGTCCATCTTGGAGTTGGCTGGCATTGGCTCTGTCGGACATGGGGGAAGCTTCTAGCAGCTTCTCACAGAAGCTACCCTTGTAGTTCTCCACCACCAAAACCTTGCTACATAAATCCAATACGTTTAGTCATTCAAGTGCTGGAGATAACTCATGCAGAGAGGCATTAACCTCTCTAAATGCTTGTTTTAATTAAGAGGAATAGCAAGACTGTCACCTGAATAGGAAACAGATAAACCAAAGCTGGAGAGGAAAGCTACATGTGTTCAAATGGCTGGGGGAGCTTGGCTCTGAGGACAGTTGTCTGTATGGATGTCTTCTCCACAACGAGGTATACAGAAGGAAAGAGTCTTTGTCAAGCTGAATAACAGAGAAGTCTACAGTAAATCAAGTGAATGAAGCAATAAAGAGAGATATCTCAATATTTGCATGTTAAAAATACTCTTCTTTCATTTTTTCATGTAGCTTTTTTTATGAACATTTTGAATTTCTCGCCACAGGTCAGTGAGAATGCCAGAAGTCTGGGTGGAGTAAACCAGCAGTGGCTAAATTAGAAGGGGGAAAAATCCATCAAAAGCCATTAAATGTAAAGATCACATCTCTGTCAGAGGTAGTCCCTAATGCTAGAAAATTGTCACTCTGTGCTGGCCCTGAGCCAAATAACTGTTCCCAAATTATACTAGGTCTTGCTCGACAATTTTGTTCCCCTTGGTATGTAATACAGGGTTTAATATATGGGTCTAGAGCTGACCTGCTGTGAAAGACATTACTCATTTCAGACCATTTTCTGGCAGTCACATTGCAGCCAGCACAACTCTGGAAAAATTCCCCAGAAAAGCTGAGAAATGAGAGGTGATGACAGTGCTCTTGTTCCAGCACAAGCAAATGAATTTTCAGTAGAAATTGCCAGATGAGGAGCTATGTCCATGATGAGCCAAGGAGTCTGATGGCATGAATATAGTTGCTGCCCTTATACATTTGTCTATTGGGAATGGAGTACCCCAATGCCTTGGAGGAACTGGATGTTAGAAGGCTGCAGAAGGAACCTGAACTTTTGATCCCAAAGGAACTGGACTGAAATCATCCCACTGGCCAGACTGGAGCTATATAGCAAGTCTCCTCTCCCATTGAGTCAGAGGAATCACTGTGGTGCCTTTCAACAATATTTCTGAACAAAACCTGATCCCTTTACATGGCTGTTAATCTCACATGCTGGTCTGAGCATACTTGAAAGCCTTTAGTGGAAACAACACAGTCACAGATGTTGCCCTGAGGTCAAAGCCTGCTGCTGGGGAAATGAAATAGTTGCATAACCTTTTCTTTCAAGATTTTATGTGATGCACAAATACATTCCTTCTGGCTGCTTCCTCATTGCTTTGCTGAAGCTGCCAGACAGGGGAGAAACAATGCAATGTATGTCGGGTAAAGAACATGATTATCAGCCCCAAATATAGGCATACAGTAGGGTTGTGATAGGAAACACACGGCACAGTTGCCCCAGGGAGAAAACGACTAGAGGTAGCCATCCCTCTTCAGGCCTGTGTTTATGTGATAGGGCATGGGCACATCTTGCATTCGTCAGCCAGTTCAGTTGATTGGTCTTTCTGGACCCCTGGGGAGAAGAGACATATACATCAGTAATGTGCAGGGCTCTTCTCTCTCCTTGTGGCTGCAGATGGAGGAGGGTAGCTGGGGCAGAGTGATAGTGCGTACTGGCCAATCATTGTGCATCTTGGAAGATAAATGTATCTCCGGCAAGTCAACTGCTGCCCTTGTTCACTAGACCAAACTCCAATTCAAGAAGTTACTCTATAACTGAACTCAGGGGTAGGAAGACTTTGCTTTGTGCTGTTGTGGTTTGACCCAACTAGCAGTGTCAAAAACCACACAGCTGCTTGCTCACCCTTCCCCCTCCGGGGGATGAGGGAGACAATTAAAGGTGTAAAGGGAAGAGAGACTTATGGATTGAGACAAGAACAACTTAATAACTAAATGTCATGGTTTATAAAACCACGGGGACAGTTTTTGCTAAACACCTGGTGGGCTGAGGCAGGGACAGGGAGGGCTTCACTCACCGCTTAGGATCACGGGCAAGAAACCGACACACCTTGTGAAGAACAAGGAAACCATTGAATTTATTAACTATTTACAACAAGAAGCAGGATACTGAGAGAGAGGAAAACCACATTTTCAAGAAAGGCACTTCTCCCCCACTCTTCCCTTCTTCCCAAAGCCCAAAGGCTTTGTTCTGTACCTTCACCCAACCCCCGGTGGCACAGGGGGGTCAGAGAATGAGGCGTGCACACGGTCCGCCGCTCTTTCCTCCTCACAGTCTTTCCCGGCTGCCACGTGGAGTCCCTTCTCACATTGAGAGTGAGAACTTCTCCAGAACTACTCCAGCGTGAGTCCTTTTCCAAACGGGGCTACAGTCCCCTGACAACTGCCTGGCTCTGGCGTGGGGCTTCTAGTTCCAACGTGGAGGTCCTCCACGGCTGCTTCTTCTCATGGGCCAGTCTGCACCACGCTGCAGGGGAAATGACAGAGAAGCGCGCGCTTGCTCTCTCTCTCTCTCTCCTTCACTGACCG
>NW_010135891.1:0-67420 GCF_000699245.1 Pterocles gutturalis
AGCTTTCTTCACAGTTCCTAGGCAAGTCACTGTGTCTATTTGGGGAGTGCAACAAACAGGAATACATAAAAGGTCTCCCTGTATAAAAGGGACAGCAGTCTTAGGTCAAAAGTGATCAGTGACCTTCCTGGAGAAAGGAAAAAAGGTCTTGATCCAAGAAAGAGATGACAGAATTGGGAACTATGTGAGCCACTCCAGTACTCATTTACTGCAATTTAATGGGCTTGCAAAATAATTGAACTAACACAAGGGTCTTACTCAAAACATACCACCAAAAATAATTACAATAAGTGTGCTTTATTTTGTCAAACCAACCTCCAAACCCAGAAATTCAAAAGAAGAAACTATTTTTTCTTCTGTTACCTACTTTTCCCAATTACAGCACAGGACTATGGTAATTGCTACATGCTATTATATAACACATATATGTTCTTGTCCACCTAAAAAGAGAAGTTTTGTTTGTTACCTCTTACCGACAGTTATTTTGACAGTTCTTTTCTGAGAGTCCATCCTCATCTTCTCCCACAATATCCACTGCCGAAAATATCAGTGCAACCAGAATTGCAAAGCAGCATACCAGTGCAAAGATCACAATGCATCTTTGCTGGGACTGAAAGAGATTAAGATTAAAAAAGTTTTAATGGTGTGAGCACATTCCAGTCAATGACCTGAGACTCTAAAACTTTTACATAAGATCTAAACTTCTTTGAAGATCTTAATGCCATAGCTGTCAACATGAAACACACCTCAGTATGAAAACACTCTCAAAGCTGTCCTTCAGCTATCACCTTGAGATGTATTTTAAATCTCTCATTGTTAAATAATTCATGTCACAAGTAATATTCATAATTTAAACTGTTTTCTGTTTGTACCACAAGGAAAGCATTATGCATTAATATAATGATTCTTACATTAACTACACATTTTCTGATTGCGCCTCACAGATAAAGTACACACTTAGGATGGCACTCTTAGTTCTTGAGAGTTTTGTTGTGTTTCACTGAAATAAAACATGTCATTGCAAGAACACTGAAGAGCAAAGTCATTTTTTTATTGCTACACAAAGTAACTGACATTGTTACTATGACTGTCACAGTAACCAAGACACTTTGGCAAGTCCTTGCCCCACAGTGCTTATAATATGTGGAAAACAAATCCACAGATGGAAGATGGGATTCAAGGCAACCATGGGAGAGTGTTGCTCAATATGATAGGCAACGCTCCCCGCATCTCAGATTAAATATAAAACATGGCATAGCACTACCTTATTCTACAATATGAAATTCTGCAGTACTAAACCGTGTAAATCTCCTAAAGACACTCTCCTGACATGCAACTTACATAGCTACATGAATGTAAAGTATATTTTATTCTGAAACCAAATGTTCAGCAAAGTATAATGTGTATTTTTCTACTGAAGTAAATTTGCACAAAACCACACATACATATGTATTAAAATATAAAAGTCTATCTTCTGTTGCCATAGCTAGTTTCTTAATTTTCAGTATTGCCCTGTAATTAAAATTTCATATAAACAAAAAAGCTGTATAAATGAATGGGAAAGCTGGAAAGTATATTGGAAAGCAGGAAAAGTGTAAGGGAAAGGAGGCAACATCATGCTTGCAGCTGAAAACCAACTTCACAGTATTTCCATTGTTCCTGACATTTTGTTTAAGAGGTAATAAGTTTCAGGGTAATATAAATGTTTTCCAAAACATCCAAACTAGCGCACATCCCAGAGGAAACAAGCTTATGTATTTCAGAGCAAATCAGATATAAGCATTTTAATTCAGCCTGTGAAAATGTAAAACACAGCAAACAACTTCTTCAGACGAACAGGAACAACTTTTCTGAAATTTAGTGAGAAATGGATCCTTCTACCCAACAGTAACACTGAATATGTCACTTAGGTTATAAACATATTTTAAATACAATGCATATTAGACACTTTTATACATTTCAAATATATGTTTAGATCTGTGTTTTCTAATACATTACCTAAAATCTTACAAGAATGTGGCATAAGAAAATCTTCCCCAAATATTTCCAAAGCCTACTTCTGAAACAAATAAAATTTGGACTTTTTTTTTTCTGCTGCTAGGTATAATCATGGCAACCTATGAAAAGAATTAGAAATGACTGCATTTGGGTGTCCAGAACTAAGGCTGCAGCCAGATGCACAGTAGGACTTCAGTGAAAAATGTTAAAACATTGCCTCATAGTACTGACAAGAAAAACGAAGTACTGCCAAAGACAAAGAGGTATTCAGATCTGGGACACTGCTTTATGCCATTTCTTCATCAGGATGGCTCACACTCTTGCTAAGACAACCATCATCTCATGCAGTTTTTTACAGTTCTGGAAGTGTATCTGTAAAAACTGTTTGATGCAGCTTCTTCCAAGTGTTGAGTGTATCACCATGGCAGCAAGATAGCAAAGCTAATCCCATGTCAGCAAGCCAAGCAGAGCCAGGGCTTGATCTCCAGCCCCTCAGAGCAGGGGAAGTGATGCAGCATGGCTCGCAACGCTTGCATTCTTTTCCTGCCAAACCAGGATAACTGCAGCCATTCTACTCAATGGGGACAGTCCCGAGTGCAAATTTGTAGCAACAAGCATCTTAACTACCAGACAGTATAAATTACTTTATGCCTTTGCTCCAGAGAGCAAGTCCCATCATCTTGCTACGTTGCCAAGCAAGCAGCAAAACACCTACGGACAGCTGCAGGGTCACCGGGTCAGCAAGGACCACTGTAGCCTTCAAGGCTGGGCCAGCACACATGGAAGCAGCAGGAGATGTTTCATTACAGAGGATCCTCAGTACCTCTGTCACATATGTCCCAAGTCACAGAACAGCCCCAAGAACCTTTTAACCAGCTTAAAGGTCAAAAGCCGTATAAAACCTACAGTGTACCGAAAAAGATATGGCATCACAAGAAGGAGGGGGGAAAAAATAGTGTGTGCAACAGATGCCTTACACTCCTTCAACACTAGGAAATTTTACGGTAGCAATTTCTAGGTGGTTATGTTCAAGGTATACAGAAAGGGGAGGCCAAAATAATTCTGAATGGATCCTCCTAATCTAGCCTTAATTCCCATTCCACATAAATTTGGGGAACATACTCAAGGATTCTTGTGTGTTGTAGTCAAAATTTGTATGAAGTTTAAACCCCCATTCTTTCAGTTCTGCACATGCACAGCTTGTCGAGCTCTGCAATTTGACTGACTGCTTCTCTCTATGAGCAGCACAAAGTTAGCACCACTAGTAAGACCACTGCTATTCTACCAGCACTAAAACTCACAACTGCACAGATCTATTTTACTACCCTTATTTACACAGACCCTTTATGTTACACATTTATATTTGACAATTATAATGGATCATTTATTTAATTTTTTCTTAAGTACCAGCTTAACAGTATACTTACACATAGCATAGGGGACCCTGTAAATCCACACAAAAACCAATGAGTTTATCAAACTGTGAAAAAAATTTTTTTTCTTTGAACTAAGGATAGCACAAAATATTAAATAAAAAGGGCAAAAAATTCCAAGTCTGCGATTCTCTTAGCCCTACATTTTTAGCCACAGGTCTGAAGGGTCAGGTAAAAACCATTTAAAAAAAGTTATATTAAGGAGCATTTTGAATGGTTTTACATTTAATCTTGAAATTAATCCTGCTAAGTGGTGATTTTGATTGCTTTTAAATCTATGTATTATAAATTAATATTTGAATATTGCTTAGATTCAAATTGATGTTTATATTAGAAAACAATAAGAAATAGCTACTGGCACCAAACAAGCCTTCTGAGCCTTTCTTTTGACAATGGTAATAAATCTTAATTTTAATGCACTAACATGATACTGTGGGCAATTTTCTAATAGGCTTTTTCTAATTTGATTAGAACAGACCCTGTCACTGTGCTATTATAGCATCCGTGCATGCCTGTGTGGATGTGTGTGTACATGTGTGAGTAACAGCAGGCTTCTTGGAAGAATTCAAAACAGAAGAGCTCACGCCGTAGACAGACTAGAAGGAATCTGTTAGATTTGCTCTTTAGACACTTGCATCAGTGGGCTTGGGCAGACTGTTTGCTTGATGCTATGTTGTTTGAGTCCCCTTGGCAACTGGGATGCCTCAGCGGTTATCAGACTTATCCTCTTGCTTCCTTCAGTAAATGCCTAAAACCCCTCTTGTGTTTAAGCTTTCAGTCTACACAACTTAATTATGGAATACAAGGGTCAGGAGGGATCTCTAAAGCTTATGCAGTCTATCTGTCCATACACATGGTTAATTTATACAAATTTTACTTCTAACATATTTGTCTAACCTGTCCCTAAAAATCTGCAGTTGAAGGAGATCCTACATTCTCTTTAGGCAGCCCATCCCATTTACTGTGACCTTACTGATGCCTAACTTAAGTCTCTCATGCTGCAATATGTTGTTGGTTTTTTTTTCCCCTTCCCATACTTGTTGGAAACAGAGTATTTCATTCTTTCCTGCTGCAATCTCATATATTTGAGGATTGCTGGAGATGCTAAGAGGCCTGGGCCCAAAGCATCTGCTAGCTCAACTGGACCTGTCAGAGCACAACCATGGCTGAGAGTTTAACTCTTAACAGTGTGGAGATGTCTCTACTGTAAGCTCAGAAATTCTGTTGCATGAGAGAAATACTTCTTCAGAGCTTATGGAAGTTTGGGAAAGAAACTCCTGCAGAACAAGGACTATCAAAAAAGCTGCTGTTTTCCACTTCATGAGCTAAATGTGTTTCTTTCACTTGCCTCATCTGGCTTAAACAATACCTACATTAAAGCAAATTCACCAAAACACTAAACAAAACACTTTATTTTACTAAAATAAAGCACGGTATTTTTCATGCCGTTATACCCCCAGGTAGAGAGTGAGGAAAAGAGCAAAAGCCACACCATGAGTATGCAGTACAGCAGTACTCAGACTAGATTTTAATCAGAGAAAGACCCTATCTATTTATTATTAAGAAAAAGGATAGTCTATGTCAGTTAAGGTTGTATCAGAGCCTGTGCTACCCAGGCAGAATTTAAAATGAGAGCTAGAAAGAAAAAGGTCTCCATCTTCACTGCACTCCCGCTGCTCAAAAGCTGTTAAGAACACTTCAGTGGCCCATAAATGTTTCAGTTTCTTCACAAACAATAGGCATGTCTGTAACATACCAAATTTAATCAGGAATTTACTTTTCCCTCAATACAGTACACAGAAGTCCTTCTCTCCCCAAACTGGAGCCATGAAATTGCAATGCTGCATCTACTGAGAAAACTGAGCACATAACAACAGAACATGTCATGGCTATGAACTAGTGCTTTATTTTTATACCTATTTAAAGAATAAAGTAGGTAAGATCTATAAAGCATACTAATACAGAGTTCGTATCTGCTTGTCACAACCACAGAGGCTCTAAGACGTAAGTTTTCACATCTTCTGTCCTATTAGTAGTCTGCTCTTTCCTGCAACATGTCTGAACCCCAGTGTGAGAACAAAAGCACTCATCTTCAACACTAGTAACCTGTTCAACAGCTCTTAAAATTCTGCTTATGAGTTGGGTTTTATGGCATGCTACAGTACCTTTGCCAAAGACAACAAGGAACTGGGCTTTGAGAATTAGCAATGATTCTTGGATTAACCTTGGTTCTTAAAATCATTACATGTGTTTACCAGAGAAAAACATTACTATAAAGACTGTTTTCCATTAATGTGGAATCCATATACACTTATAATCTTCACTGCAGTTAGTATGATTAACACCAATCAACACTTAAGTTCCTATTAAACAAAAATAGGAAGGAACTTATCCAAGAGTGCCAAGAAAATCAGTTAAATATTTTCAAATTGTCTGGGCCTCGTGAGCTTCATCCTTGCACAGTTAAGGTGCTGGCTGAGGCTAACAGAGAACTTTCAGCACTTACCTCTGAAAACTCAGGAGCATGAGTGAAGCGTCGGAAGACTGGAAAAAGCAAAAATGTTACCGATATTCTAAGAAAAAAAGGTGGTCAGGCAATAAAAGTTAGGAAATAATAAACTAGTTATTCTAACCTCAATGTCTAGAAAATGCTTGAACAAGTAAGTAATGAAGCTTTTATACATAAACACCCAGAAGATAAGAAATTTTGTCAAGAGAAAGTCACATCAATCAGTTTTGATTTCCATCTCCTAGTCACAAGACCTGTTATCCTACTGGAGAAGATGAAAACAACATATATTTTGATCTTTAGTAACAACTTTCTCACAAACCACATAATTTATGTCCAGATTATTATGGGAGAGGTGTAAAGCTGGTTGGAATATCATGCTCACTGAAAAAATGGGAGAATGTTTTAGAAGGGATTCAGAGGATTCTGCTGCATATCTGGTTTTGTTCATGCCTTCATTAACAATCTAAATTACGGACTACAAATGAAATGTGCTTATTAATTTTTCAATCAAAACAAAAGCAGTGCAAATTGAAAGCATGCTGGAAGACTAGATTACAATTTCAAAATGTTCTTGACAATTTAGGGGGTATGTTGAGAAAAACAGGTTCAAATTCAATTAAGGAAGAGAAAAGAGCTAACAGCAGGTAGGAGCAATCAGTTGCACAGATACAGGAACTGAGAAACCATTAGGAAAAAGCAAAATCAAAATGATTAAGAGGCTGGAGCAGATACTTTAGGAAGACAGACCAAAAAAGGGCAGGAGTCCGTAGTTTGGAGAGGAGAAGAAATATGACCAAGGACTACAAAAATCATCACAAGAGCATCAGCTATGGTGAAGGCAAAATTATTATTCATTAAGTATCACAATACCAGAAATAGGGGTTGTTTATTGAAACATGTAGGAGTTAAGTTTCAAAAAGATAAAGCACTTTTTTTTGAAGTGGATATTGAGTGTTTGGAATTTGTTGCCAGGGCAGGCTGTGAAAGCAAACAGCAGCAGCAGGTTTAAAGAGAGATTAGACAAAGCCTTCAAAAACTTGTCCAGAGCAGCTGCTAGAGAAAATAGGCAGGGGTGTGCCCTCTAATAGAGATGATGGTGTACATGCTGTTGCCACTGTTAGACACACAGTGCAGGACTAGATACGCCACAGATCTGAGCAACAGAATATCTTTTCTACATTCTTAAATAGTTTCCTTTTTTCCACAGGAGGACCCATGAGTTATAGCAGAGTATAACCTGAACATGAATCAATCATGTTACACTGTTGTGTTGACTTACATCTCTACATGCCAGTATAATGTTTGTACTGTATACAAGGCAAAAATAATCTTTAGTCTTTACTTCAAGTTGGCATATTTTGTTCACCTTTCAAGACTGCGTGGAGACAGTTTAGAGAAAAATCAACAATAAATATTCATTTAGTTACCACAGAAATAAGAGAATCAAGAGTTAATTCTCCAAACAACATTAAAAAATTTCAGCATTGTCCAAGCAAACAAGACATATGAAGTCATACTTTGTGCCCAGCAGTCCCTGCCTGCTCAGTTTCTTTTGAATCTGTATTTGAAAGAAAGACTTTTAGAAATTTAGTTATCTGACAAGTTTTACAAAATCCAGTACGTACTTAGACTTGGCTGAGAAAGACCCAAATTAGTGCCTCTACCAAGGGGAAGATGGTCCAAAGTTCTGCCTCCCAGCACACCCCCATCTCAGCACCATGCGGCCTCACGGCACCAGGGATGGGAGGAATCACTGCCACGGTGGGACACAGAGGGGTGAAGGGCCCTGAGCACACACCTGCAGAGAAGTGGCTGTGTTGGTTTCACTGCTCATAAAGCAAACATTGGATCCAACAGGCACAAAACACATAGACAGAAATTACTTTGTAAGACATCCCAAGCCTTTAGCGGTTACTTATCTGAACCTCCTCCACAAAGTACTATTTTACAGAAAGCTATCAACATTCAGAATATGAGCTCTATAAGAAAAAAATGGGTTTCCAGCACATGACCAACTACTCTCTAATGCATTTTGTTGGCCAGAACTGGCATAAGAGAAGGAGCAAAAAGCCTGAATACATTTAAGTATTCATGTGCCATTTTCCCAAAATTGGGCCCTGACTTCTCAACATAATGTACTGATTCAGTCTTCAGCATAATGTAAGACAGTATAGCTTGGCAATGCCAAAAAAGGCCATTGTCTACCCTAAAAATAAGTCTACTCAAATCTAGTGTCTCCTGTGGGGGGGGGGGGGGGGACGTGTGCTCTGGGGGGGGGGGGGGGGGGAAAGGTATTGAACAATCTGAACCTGGCCTGAACAACCAATTCAGAATATAATTAATACCTCATTAGAAAAAAAAACACTGTAAATTGGATTTCTATATCCTGATATGTCTTTATACATCTTTAAACCTGGAACCTCTAAGTAAGGACTCTTACCACTGCTAGCATTACATCCATTACTACACCAGGAATTTTGCAAGTAATAATTGCTGTGCTACAGAAAGTTACAATTGATGTCTTTTTGCATCAGCACTCTACCATATAATACAAGACAAAGTACCTTTATGAAAAACAAACCAAAAAAAACCAAACAAACCCAAACCTTAGAACTGATGGCAACAGTACTGGATTAACATTTGGGGGTGATCAAAGAAAGAGAGGTCAAAAAGTACACTGAAGGGAAGGGTGGAGAGAAGAAAATAATAAGAAAGTGGGAGGTGGGGGGGTTGGAAATTATGTTCAATACAGGGAAAAATCCCCCAACAACAGAAGTCCATGGTTCACAGGGGAAATTAAAAAAAAAAAAAAAAAAAGGAAGAAACCAGAAGGTTAAGAAAGAATGAAGGAAAAAGAAGTTATAAAAGACAGAAGTGAGAGGTAGAAAGAAAAACAGAGAGGACTGGAAATAAATATAAAATTTAAAGATAAAGATATTTTAAAAATATAAGAAAAAAGGTTAAAGAATTCAGATTAGCACATGGGAGTCTGTTAGTGTTACTAACATGTATACATATACAGTGCTTAACTTTATATATTAGATCTTTTATGTACACATAAGAGAACTTCTACATACAACTTCAGTTCACAAATATAATTAAAACCTGATCTCAGACCTCTTCAGAAATCAGGTGAAACACAGTAAATAATCACTGAGCAAACAAACATTTGAAGTTCTATTATTTCCCATCAAGAACCAGATCCTACAAGGCGGCCTTTGACAAAGAACGAAATGACTAAATACATCAAGATGCAAGCTGTTTAGTGTCTTGCAGAACAGTTGATTTGAAATCAGTTCTAACCATTGGAGTACAGCTGGCTGGGGGAGATCTAGCAGATGATACAAAGGCTGGTCTATAGTCCAGAAGTCCAGGTATCAGCAGGTGCTGTCATTGTCTGATTGCTAACAGAAAATCCTTTCTGCAATTTTATACCCTTTATGTATCACTCTGGAGTCTACAGCACACCAGGCCAAGCAGTTAGAAAGGTTCAAGCAGTAGCCCTACTTCTACCCACACCTAGTATAAATTTGATGTTGACAGTCTTAAATCCTACTGGAAAACTAGACGGAAATACCACAATCTCTACAAATCAGAATCTTATGCAGACCCTGAACAAGAAACTGCAGCAACTTGCCCTACTGTGTCTGCCTCTAGCCCTTTTCTTAATCAACAGAAAAAGAGTCTGCATTAATGCTGTCTTTTCCACCCTTTGTTTGCATTCATCATAATCCCATTTTTCTACTAACTCTGGCCCATGAAATTCTTAAATCTCTTCTGGAGTGAACTATTTATTGAACACTTTCAACTTTTAATCTCAAGATTGATCATGTTTGTACTAAAGTGAAATGGAACATTTTAAATTATAAAGAAGGAGGAAATTAAACTTAGTTGCTGGTGAAACAAGCGCAGAACTTTTCCCCTTAGACATTTCAGACTCATTTTAAACATTCCACCGAGAAAGGAAAGGACATCCCACATTCAAAGTACTTGAAGTCATGCATTTAACAGGCCTAACACATATTTCAGGTTTCATTTCCATTTGGTCACCTTTGAAGACCATAATGTGCTGCAGCACTGAAGCATCAATTCAGCTACAGTGACTGCATCCCACTCCACTGGGTCAGTCTAACACACGCTGCTCTGGCAGCACAATTCTGCCCCAAACTCGGCAGGACTGCAGTAACTATAGGATAGCTTTAGCTCTTCAGGTAAGGCTCCTAGAGGAGCAAAATGTAACAGCTACAAAGGTTCTAAATTTTAACATCAATCCTGCCATGCTATTAAAGCATGTTCCAGTCTAAGGACAATCTGTTGAGATGGTAACATCCAGCAATTCAGAGCACTTTAACAGTCTAAATCCAGGACAGGACGTATTTGGGGACAGGACAAGGTGTGCTCTGGCTAACTATGGTATTTGCCATTGCAACGTCAAAGAGTTTGAGGCTTCCTGACAGAGGGGAATGAGCAAAATGTTGGGCAGCTGTTTTGTGTGCACACAATAAACAAATTTTTATGTGCAAAGGACCTTTTAAGAGAAAATACAGTAAGCTTAAAAATGTCAGTGCAAGTGTGTCAATGACAGACCATTCCATATCACTTTGGCATCCCAAAAGCACCTACACATTTTTGTGGGTTTTACGCACATCTGTGCCATGTTCCCTGAAATCAGTGAGCATTTGGAATGTAGATTCTGGCTCCTGGACAGTTATTGAATGCATTTTGTGTGTGTGTGTTTGTATATTCTTAAATATGTATATTTATACACACAGACAGCCCATATATATAATGATGATTGTTAACAGCCAACACAAATCTGTTTCTAAATGACAAGGAAAAATAGTAGTATGTTAGATTCAGTTATATATGTTTATTTGCAAAGGCAGACCAGACTCTATACAAAGGAATACACTGATTTCACACTTGTGATCTCTCTGTTTTACAAATGGTAATGCCTCTGCTATGTTTAAAAGTAACTATAATTTATTTTAGTACTTTAGTAACTGTGGAAAAAAATACTAGTGACATAATCAGTTAAGTAACCTAAAACTTGCACAGCATGACCTACAAAAAAAATGACATTTCTTTTAGGGAAGTGTTTTATCTAATAATGCTGCTAATAAAGCTTTAAGATAAACTAATTGAAATTTAAATGTCATGAAGAAATTTTTTTCACCAGTGTTTGCATATGTCATTTTGGCACATTAAATTATCGTATGTACAGTCAGCTCAAGCTTCTGGCACACAGCCTTTCATTGTTTTTCTGAGATTCTTTCAAAAAGAGACAAGACAAAAGAAAAAGAGTTAAAAATAAGAAACTGTGGCTATGGGCACATAAATGCCACCAGGGAGGCTGTTAGACACAAATTTGAGCTCAAGAGCATGTTTTTTTCTTAGCCAAATTAACAAGGCAAAATACATTACCTTAAACTTTTTCCACTGAGGTGCACGTGCCATTAATTACAGCAACATCACATTAAGAGGCACTGGAACAGGTTGCCCTGAGAGTCTGTGGATGCCCCATCCCTGGAGGGGTTCGAGGCCAGGCTGGATGAGGCTTTGAGCAACCTGGGCTAGTGGGAGGTGTCCCTGCCCATGGCAGGGGGGTTGGAATGAGATGATCTTTAAGGTCCCTCACAACCCAGACCATTCTATTATATTCTTTCATACAAGAAGCATTTATTTTTAGCTCATTCTGAATTTCTAACTACACTGTGAGTACATGTTGAAACAATAGATTTGCCATTCAGCCAAGCAAGTTAATTCCATTGTCACAGAGAACACAACCAATGTGACATTCACAATACAAATTATGTTCTGCTTTAAAGAGAGATAAAGGGAAATAAAGAGAGGCTTATGATCCATGGCTAATCAGAGATATATAGGTAAACTAGTTAATTATAGTGATTAAGTGTATCTGATCTGTGCTTGCTTTCTTATGACAGACTTGAGAGGTAATTTACTTACCTCTGTTTTTTTTAATCCTATAAAATTCTGTATTTTAATTAAATTACAGTATTTGTAACTTTTATATCTCAAATAATTCTCTTTGATGGATAATTCCTTTACTGGCTAGAAAATACAGAGCATTATGACAGGACTCCTGCATTGATTTTGGCTTCCATGAACCCAAAATTGATCTCTAATACCATTTTTGGAAATAGGAAACAAAGATATTTGCCCCAGATCATTCCTTGCCTGCCCAATGCTTTGAAGAAATTCTCTATGTCAAGATCCCTGAATTTCTGCAGAAAAGGAACAAGAGACAAAAATCTCCCTCCTTGGCATCTGACACTTGCTTATGATTCCAAATTACACTTTTTACAGTGAACACAGGACTGAAGAGTGGGATGTCACCAAGAGCAGCACCATCCCCTACTCTGCATGCAAAGCTCCACTGTGAGGAAAGCCAGGCTGGAAGTATCCACTTTCATATGCATCCCACAAAGGCAACCGACTGTCCTTGGAGGGGAGTCCGAAAGAGTAAATATTATATCCAATATATATGGCTGTTATGGTTAAAAAATTTATCCATACAGGTACATGGCTGTTCCCATGAAAAACAAAAAATGTTCTAGTCTACATGATTTTGTGTCTAGTTTTATTGTTGTTTTAAATTAGGAAATCACTACAGATTTTTTTTAATCACTACGAATTGGAATTTTAATCGTTTTGTAAAATAAAACATGGAATGAAATTACTGTGAAGTTCTGTCTTCTTATTCCCAGTTCTGTGGCAGAGAGTCCCAATAAAGTAAAAAAACTGACAGAGATGAAGACAAACCTTGAATACAGAATAGCCACACAGCAATTTGACGTGGTGGAGGCACACATCCCTCACTGATGTTTCAAAGAACCTGAAAGGAGAGGAGGTCTATTGCACCTCACCAACAGAAGTGATGATGTATGAGAGAAAGTTCCTGGAAAGAGTAACTGCATGCCAAAGACTGTCACTAGACATTATCACCTTTCAGCCCACTGTGAAGTCCAATATTTTCCTGGGGCTTTTTTTTTTTTTTTTTTTACTTTTCTGACAGCAGACTTAATTGGGAAAACTCACTTTGAAGGAAAAGAAACTAAATTATTTGTGAAAAAAAAAAAGCCTCTTAGAGCAGACTACTGACTGAGGAAAACTCTTCTGGGCACAGGTTTGTGCTCACAATACAAGTCCTTTCTAAACTCCAAAATGAACTGCAGCTCAAGTTTTCAGTTAAACATCAGCGCTCTAGCACAGCAAAAGCATCAAGAAAGGTGGAGAGATTTAACAGGGAAATCTCAGTCTCAGGATGAGAACCTCATGCCCAGTCTAAAAATAACAATGAAATTAGAAATGAATTAGAAGCCCTCTGTCAAAAAAGTGGTAATTTTGTCAAGTTCTACAAAATTCCCAGAGACAGACACATTTCATCTGCCCCATTGTCAGGAATTTTTATAAAATAATGTTCCAGGGGTCTCAAAATACATGTCTGCCCATTTCACAGAAAGCAGCAAAATGCTAAAAAATTGGTAACATTCTGGAAGTAATTTGAGATTTGCAGATCTTAAAATGCAAATTATATAATAATGTACGTTTTCTCCTGAAAGCAGTAGTAGTAAAACACATGCATACTGCACTTATGAAAACATGCTCAGAGTTTACATAATATTTGCATGCATTTCTTAAAGCTGAAATGTATTTCACATGAATTAAAACCAATACAGTGTATTGTGTATTCCAGTAAAACAATAAATGAAATTCAAGTAAAATTAGGTATATGTTTGCTTTCTGAATGGCTAACATTTTAACAAGTATAATTTTAAGCAATGTAGATGGATACTCTACTACTCACAAATAACAAACTCAGATAATACAAGTTGGTAACATTTCCAGATTACACCACGTGTCTCTGTACATGCTTGTTGAGACACGAGTGGTTCTCACAATTCTTAACTTATAGATTCCCTCTGTATAGGAAATATAAGCCTAATGGCAACAGGCTTTTCTTAGTTTCCTAGCCATTTGTAAAGAAAATTAACCAAATGTCCAGTAGTACAGATACACTATGTATTTGCCTCTTCCAGAGCACATGCAAAACAACCTATATTGATTCTTTCAGAGATAACATACGATATCAGATCACAACAAGACAGACTTACTGTAGAAGTTATATGAAAGGCTGTGTATGTGCTCGTACTATCACCTGCTTGATACCCCATGTTCATGTCTACAGATATTTGATTTTTAAATTGCAGGTTTCTGGGCAAATGCCATCATAGAATCATAGAATGGTTCAGGTTGTAAGGGGCCTTAAAGATCATCTAGTTCCAACCCCCCTGCCATGGGAAGGGACATATTATATCAAAAGCATAGACTGGTAGTTCCCAAACTTTCTGGGTCACTGAAACAACACCAGACCTCAGGAGCTGTAATAGAAGGACACACCTATTTATCAACTAATCACAAATGCAATAAAAATGAAGTAAACAGTAATATTTAATATTGTTCAGTGGGTCAGCTACAGATCATCTAACAATTTCTGTAGGTCATTAGTGCTGTCCGCACTACATCCTACAAAATCTCACAGACAGAGTTTAATGATGCGGGGGCCAAAGTTACCTTTTTGTACAGTGGAGAGATCTGGGGAAGATGCAGAAATCCTGCTCAAACTTAACTCTCCAAATGTAGAGCAGAGATGTTTGGAATATGTATTCTCAATATACAGCAAAGGACAAAATTTCATTGCAGCTTTGAGCTAGAGACATACATATGCATGCACTATAGACATAAGTGTCCATGAACATACCAAGATGTTGTATCACTAAAAAAGACAAATACTCTGCAGTAAGCTTACCAAATGAGCCGCACTTGTTACTGTTTAGTAAGGAGTTACTGGGGAGAGGGTCACTCTGAAATGCTGTCCTTATCCACTGAAGAGCCACCAAGCTTGCTAGCACACTCCCAATGCAGATTTAAGTCACGGTATGAGCCATGATCTTCTATGCCGTTTCTCATGTTCCCCACTTCTATATGGATGGCAAACTTCCCATCTGCTCCTGCCTTTCTCTGCTCCCCACCTTTCTTTTGCTATTTTGATATTGGCTTTGAACAAGCTGCTGTGTATAACAGCAATTTTGCCACTGTCTTTAAAAGGAACACAGCTTAACTCAATCTTCAAAAAGCACATATAATTGTTTTTATATTGCAAAACCCAAAAATCCATTTTGAATATAAACGTGATAATTTTTTTTTTCAAATAACAACACTGTAGCCTTTTTCTTTCAAGGGTCATTAAAATGCAGAGTACAATCATACAAGAGTCACTCATTCAAAACAACCTTTTTTAGGGACAAAATGCACTTCATTGTCTAAAACCTTTGCCCTTTCTTCAGTTCATTCTGCCTGGCTATGAAAACTCCAGTCCCCTATGGACATAAAGGCATAATTAGATATGTGCCTAAGCCAAAACTCATCCACTTCACTGAGCTCAAATTCAGATTTTGCCAAGGACATAAAACTGCGACTATCATAAACCACATTCATTTTGCCATGTTCAGAATGTACAGCCAGGTGGCAACCTCATAGCTCAAGCACTTCTGTTTAACATGGTTCTCTACTAGACAAGCTTATTGATCTCATATATAAAGAAACACTATCCGTACATCAGATATGGTGTATGGTATTCATCAGCTTGATTTATACTTTGAAACAAAAGTCTTGATCAAATTTAACAGATGATTCAAAGCATCTAGCACCTTATTAAATATTCACGTATTACCTTATTATATATTACCAAGAAGAAATGGCAGTTTGATTTTTCTTTGCTGCTAAGAGTTTCTGACAGATTTATAATTCTTTTTTCCCTTTTGTCTGTGCCATTCTTTAAAGCCTCTTGCACAACATGCAACAGTTCTGGATTTTGTGCCTTTTATGACAATTATGTTCCTCTAGGGGACACACCAAATGGCAAGACATCTCACTTCACTAGGACTGCAAGGGTGGATTTGTTTCTAAAAATGATCTTTGTGCTCAGCTGCTGAACTCTTTACTGAGAAAAAGTGAACAATCTGAACAATAAAGCATAACAGTAACTTATTTTTCAGTTTGCAACCGTGTTCTATTGTCATACGCGTACTGCTAAAATAAACTCACTAAGTTCATTGACTTTCTTCAAAATCTGCACTAATACAAACATGAACAGAATTTGGCCATCATTTTCCTTAGCTCCTCCATGGCTGACAACTTTTACAAAGTTATTTAGTAAAGATGAAAATGTTTAAATACATGTCATTCTGATATATCTTGTTCTTGCATGGCTTTCAGCTTAGTTCTTATATTAAAAAAAAAAAAATGGGTATACTGGAAAGTGGGCTTGCCATCTCAACTACACGCTAATAATTTAGTAATAAACTGAGATACTTTGCTAAAAATTATTATAAAGCTCAACAGTTTTGCCTGAGAAGCATAGAAAGTATGTTTTTTAAAATGAGGGGAAAGAAAATATTAGTTTCCATCTAAACCACAATAGTTCAAAACAAAGGAAATTACCTAGCAATTTATAAATTCAATAAATATGCTTGTGCTTATCCAGAGATCCCTTCCAAGGACATTGAATCTATTTGCTTTATCTGCAGAAATTAATATATACCCTTTCTGATGTTTTGTAGCTGTGCAAATTACTTTGCAGATGGCAACTTTGGCAATTTATGTCTTTACTATATAAGAATGGGCTCAGAGACTGTAAATAATTTTTTGACAAAAACATCTCAGAATTTTTTTGGCTCAATCCAGGAATTTTCCATTGCTCTGTTCTCTGCTAGACAATCACAACTCATCCCATCAAAAGCTGAAAGAAAGGACCCAAGCAAACTTCTTGAGTGAAATGAAGACCTACAACACATTTGAGAGAAAGAAGAAATTATCTGAAGGTTAAAAAAAAAAGCAAATCCAAATAGCAGTTTGAAAAATCTTGCTGTCATCTTCTACTTATTTTACTGTATATATTTTACTATATTCCTGTAGCTGGACTGGCTACAGGGCAACAACAATGCTTTCTAAATGAATTAATGCTCACTAGATGATGGCATTCCAAAGGCAGCTGAGGATAATGACGTTGCAAAAGATGTTTAAGGTTGCTTTTCTCAACAGCAGTCTTGGTATATTGTACAAGGTGATTAAAGCTGAGTTGGCAGATAGTGGGCTGTCTGTAACAGCCAGTGCCGCTAAGAAAAAAAATTTTAAGTCTTTATTATTTCTCCAAGGTACATGCACAGACAGAAAAGTAGGAATGTGGTTCTGTTAAAGTAATACTACAGGATCTAAACTGCCCTTTTCAGTCTCTCTGACAGAAGAAAGCTCTGTGGACTAGAATGAGGCAGGTTTATGGGATGAAGGAGGACAGCAGGGAAGACTAAAGCTGAAGCTCACCAAATAGAGTGATGAGAGAGGAATTTAAAGAACTACTTTTAAAAATGTGAAAAGACAAATACCACAAAAATATTACTGGTATTTGAAGCTTAATTTGCTTGAAAATGATACATTGACTCATAGGCAAATCTATCAAAAGACCTGAAGAGTCATGTTTGCACCCATAGTGCTGCCCAGGGTGAGTGCTCCAGCACTGTCCTATTAAGTGCAGTACTTGTGCTCACCCTCCATGGCCTTGATGTTGGAACAGAGAGCATAATGAAGCAAAATAGATCCTGGTATGGTGCATCTGATATTCAGAAACTCCTTCCTCTCCTTCCATAATGAAGCTATGCTCAAATTCCTTTTATCTCCACACTCCCCTTTCCCCCCTCCCTCCCCCATTTTTTCATCTAAGTGGCTGGTACACACCCAAGGAATAAAAACCAACCTTTTCCTATAACAGTGCCAGTATATTTTGCTTTTTGTTCTGCAATAATATTCTCTTTTTGCTGCCACTTACCTATTCTCCCTCAATTTCAGGAAGTTCCCTATCTCATCTTTGAAAATATACCTTTGCACTGGAGAATAAAGATGCATTTAGACTTTGTAGTATGCCCCAACACTGTCACTCAAAAAGCCAGGGAGGCTTCAGTATGTTCGTCAAAAATCTTTTGACTGCTGTCAGAAGCGTCAGAAAACAACATCAAAGTCCCCTGAGAATACAGGAGGGTGCCAAAAAGAGAAGGAGCAGCAGAAGCAATTTCCATCCACCATTTTAGATTGTCTTTATTTTCAATACACACTCGGAAACTTTCAATAGTTTCAGCTTGTTCCAGCCCATGAGCGCAGCAAATAGCTTACTATGGCTATTATGTCTTATTCCCGCTATAATAACAGATAATATCTATGCAACTGTGACACCTCATTCCAAATACCAGTCCAATATTAAAAAGCTACATGCTGACTGCCAGGAGGACCTCCTTCCCTTCTTCTACCTGAAGTATTTTTATGTCTTTGTTTATGAAGGTACAGAGAGTTTTACCTCCTCTTTAAATGCTACACCGAGTCCTTCCTCTGCTCTAAGAGTGGTCTTAAACCACCAGTCACATTTGAATCCTATTAATTAATACTTCAGATAAACTTAGTTAATAAACACATTGCAGATATACCTAGACAGTATAGAGACTTTGCATATCAGGACCACAGAGGAATTCCCTCTTTCATTTTAGCCTCCTGGTCCCAACCCTTCCAAACATTAGAATTTCTGTTCTTAATCTCTTTAAAAAAATGCATGGAAATTTAGGGATTTTGTTAAGGGATGAAGAAAGTCTTTTTAATTCAGGGAGTTCTGAAGATTTTAAACTAACAAAAGCACCGTTAAGCTAAACATTAAAAAAGTGGCACTTGGTTAAAACCATTTCTATCTCTCTTTTATCTTTTAAAAAACTATCAGAAATAATCTGTACAATCACATCAGTGCATCACTGAAGAGTCTAAAACAGTAGCAGTTTACTAAAGTTAAGATTTCTTCCCCCAACATTAACAAGTACACTTTGAATAAACATTCATTACCGCTTTCATCGTTCATTTTCTGAGTTACATGACAAAACTTATCCTAGTGGGCAGACAGTTAGCTGATAACACAAAGTTAGTCACAGATTAGTAAAGGTGTCTGAAGGTGAAAGAGGGAATTTGAATTACTAGAAAGGGAACAGAACACCAAGGAAAACTTCTTCACGCTGTGAATTTTTATACATTTGTATATAACCTGAAAGCCCATGCAGTTCTGGTCCACTCATTTCCAAAAATCACAGAACATCTAGAAGAGGTATGGAAAATGGTAAAAAGGACAATCAAAGTCTAGAATGTTTCTGTATAAAGAAAAATTAAATACACTGGCAGTCTCCAGCTTGGAAAAAGATCTAAGGGAGGAATGTGACAGAATTATAAATTCGTAAGTGGCATGGAAAAGATGACTAAGAAACATTTATTCACTGTCTCTTCCAATAAAAACATTAGAGGGCATTAAATTAATTATGTTGGCAAGTCCAAAATGAACAAACAAAGGTACTCCTCCACATGAGGCACTGTTAAACTGTAGAACCCCTTGCCATGGAACACCACAGATGCTAGAAGCTCACAGAGATTTGAAAATGGATTTCTCTGGGTTTTCTTCATGTATGGAAAAAAGCCCTGGCAGCTAGTAAAAACAAAGATACCAAGTGCGGTAACTGAAGATTCCAATGGTTGGGTGTATTTTCTTCCCTTTTTGCCAGGCTCCCATCAGAGGCGGGACCCCGTTCTGGCTGGGTGTTCAGCCTGAACAGTGCAGCTGCTCTCCTGTTCTTGGGATGCCCTTCCTGGAAAACACTGGCTCAGCACTCCGGGGCTGTATTTCAGGGTATTACTGTTGTAAGACACAGCAGCAGCTCAACATTAGTAACATACTCAAAAGGCAAAATACCAATACTGAATATTCACCATTTATATTTGCTTTCAAGTTCAACAGCCTCAAGAGACACAACAGATGACAGCACACACAGCGCTAAGGAAATCCCACACAGCACAGCAGGGCCCTGACCGGCTCCCTCCACCTGCCCACAGCCCAGAATGCCATGTCACCTCCTGGGGACATCAGTGGCACCGGAGCAGGACCACTCTCCAGCTCCCCGCAGCCCTGCCCTGCAGCAGGCCCTGTCGAGTCAGGGCCACGCACAGCCCAGTGTCTAGCACCAGGGCTGCCCCCAGCTGCCCTCCTCCCTGGCCGGGGTGGTGGGACAGGCCCTGGCCACCTGGCCCTGCCCTGACAGCCCCATGGGGGCCCCCAGCCCACATGCAGCCCTGGCCAAGGGTGCCCACTGCACAAAGCAGCCTACACCTCCACAGCAAGGCAAACACGCTCCTGGAGAAGGCAGGAAGTTGTTGATGCCTCAAAATCTGCAGCATAGGAAGGCCTCATGGATCACAGTTTTCAGGGGCGCACCTTGCAGGCACGAGGAGGTGACAGCGCTGCACACCAGCTGTCCCCTGTGACAGAGGGGTCCCAGCTGCTCCTTCCGAGGGACGCAGGGTTGTCACTTCTGTGTGACTGCACACAAGCCGTCCTAATGTTTTAAGCGAAGAGTGACCATAAAATCTGATTCTGTAGCTATTTAACTTAAAACACATCAACAAAGTCAAGCCATTTGTATGCCCTTCGATTGCAGTAAATCACATTTAGTTGAACCACCCTGCACTTACCATAATTTCAGAGTGTGTATGTGTAGTAATCTGTTAGGCTTTTTATGAGCCTGAACTACTCTCACCATCCAGGAGACTTTCATTGGAGTATCTGTTCTGAAGGACTTTTTCAAGGTTTCTTTCTTATTGCACATCACTGTAGAGTGAACATTTACATTCATCTGTCAGGTTTACCTAGTCACCAATACAAAGAAAATGTATGATGTGAAAAAATTTAAACCTTTGGGCTGTTCAGTAAATTTTATTCATGGCATAGGAAGACAAGGAAGACTGAGACACTCCTTTAGGTAAATCTTTAAAAATTTAAGGCCATTTGTATTTGGATTTATGACAGTAACAACCTACTTGTGTTGCTTGGGCTTATTACAATTAATGACCTCAATAAAAACAACAGCAATAGCTACGTATAAACAGTACCAACATGAATTCATAAAATTGGCTCCAATGTTCAAAAATAAAGCTAGTATTAACACTGTCTGACGTGATGCAAACAACATCATTTCAATCTATCAAAAACCTAGTGCTATCAATCTAAACCCAGCTAGTCACGTATTAGTCCCAGCCCCTTCAGAGGCACCCACTTTTTCTTTATTATCATATGAGACCTCGAAGCTCCCCAGTCCCACACGCTGCCACATGTTCTGTGTCAAAGCACAGCTTCCAGACAGCAAGTACGCTAGATTCATGAACACAGTAGTTTGATTTTCTACTTGCTTTTTATCTTAAGAATTAAGTTTATCAAGAAAAAGTAGCACTTGTCTAGCATAATAACAGCTCTTATATCTATGGATTTATGTGATTTCATATATATATATATTTCATATACACACAAGCAGCAATGCAAATGAGTCTCAACTGCATACACAAAGGTACTGTTTACTTTGGCTATATAGCCGGCTCCTTTTTCCCAAATAATAATGAAAGATAAATTAATTCTGGCAGTACCTCACAGCCACCTGAGAAGTCTAGTTCTCAGAATTATCTCTATTTCACCTTTAACACACATTTTACTAAATAGGTTTTTGCTTGCTTTGAATAGACTATGATAATAACAAAAGGTAGAGATACTCATCACCAATGGGGAAAAAAAAGCAAAAAGGATAGGTGTTAAGCTCCCTGAGATGGTAAAATTATGGGAGATCTGTGTGACTTTCAGTAAATAGGGCAAATCACCCACTCAATGTCAGTGAGTGAAGCAAGATCCATCAAATTTAATGGAACTGGCACAAAATTCACTATGTTGGTAAAGTGAGTGAAAAAGTTCTGCTAATCCCACTGGAAACTTGACAAGGCCATAATTGGTAAAGCTTTCTACTAAACAGAATTAGCAACTAATAAACCACATAGGAAAGATCATTTCTAACACCATCTTATGGCTAAGTAAAATGTGTCTGTCTGTGGTTGGCCAACACAGAGAAGAAACAAATACAAGCAATCCATTGCAGCTGGGCCATGTCTGGATATTTCTTTGGCCCATCTGAACTGAGTAAACAAGAATCTAGTCTCTTCTGCAATTTGACAGCACTCTCATGGTCTAAATCTAGTCTCTTTCTTCCTTATTCAGGTTTGGGGGGTATTTGCAGTGGGCAAATCATCCAGCAGTAAAAATACATTATTTACATCAATTCTGTGAATAATTTGAGTTTACCAGACCATGATCCTAGGACCACAGAACCAGCTACATAAAAAATAAAGTAGTTCAAACAGGAAAAAAAAAAAAGAAAAAAAAATTAAAAATCAGTTCACACCAGTAAAATAAGGTTCACTAGGTTTCAAAAATGAAATTTTTTACAGTGTTATGAAGCAAGATCTCACTCCTAATTTATAAATACATTCTAACATCTCCGTAACAGACCCACATTCCTTACACCTACAAATGCAAATCCACTACAGAATTCTTTTCTAGATTACTGGTTTCTAAGACTGAAGAACCCCTAACAGGCATCAAAACAGCAAAACATAGCACTCTTGGCCTTCTAAAATATTGATTCTTCAGATAGGAAGAATATACTCTGATTCAGATGACGAATGAGATGTTTTCCATTTTCTTCTATGCATTCGCTCTGCTTTCTTCACTTAAAGAAGATGCAACATGTACGAGACCAATGCTATGGCAGCACAATTAGTGTTACATTAATGCACCATGAATTTCTTAGAGTAACATCAAAAGCAGCAATGAATCTTGAATTTAGATGCTGAAAAGGTTCTTAAGATAGAGCACCTGTAACGTAAGCAACTCTATATTATACAGTTTGCAGAAGTAAAACCAGATGAATTTACAGCTCTTTCTCAGAATGTAAGTATGAACTTGAAAGCATAATCTGATAGAAAAAGCTGTGAAAAATTATTCAGTAATTCAAAACAACATTCAAAGAAAAAGGGTCCCCCAAGTGACTTTTGTGACAGGAAAGCAGATTCCAGCATTTTCTTTTATGCTCTCACAGTCTTAACATAGTCTTGTTTTTATTTATGCTTAGCAATAGCCTTGCCTTTAAGAGCCAAATCACAGCTTCCTTGCCAAATCAAAGCCTGCAATAAACTCCTGGTTAGTTTTCAATTCAGCAACTCCCAGGACTGGTTCATTACAAAGGACAGCACTCACTGGAGGAAGAGGATGGAGCTGCATGGCCTGAGGCAGGGCAGTGATATGCAGCCTGGACAGGATCATTTCAGCTGCCTTAGGAGCACAGCTTAAACAGAAATCGTCTTGACAACTTCCTGGATAATTTCTCTCGTAGCTACAGAAACTGCACAGAACAACAGTGATTATGAAGCATTGCAGCTATTTAAGCCAGATGCTTGAAGTTGGATGATGTGAACATTCCTTCTATACTTCAGTCTTCAGTCATACTAGAGCAAAGATTTGTGGAATTAAAAGATGTCATGGCTACGCTCCATTCTTATTGCCTTGTTATTTTTGTTGAAACATTTGTTAATTCATAGTGATCTTCCTTGATTTTTAGGCTACTAACTGAACCAGAAGAATCAGAAGCCACTTGGAAAGCAAATGGACAATTATTTGTTGAAAAGCCTAACTGCTTCCTGGATGATTTTTCTAGGCGTGCTAGGTGATTTGTAGCTATCAAGATTCACGCTATACATCTATCTCAACAAAAGTAATCACAAAGACAAACTGTGCATACTCTGATGAGCATTTGGAAAGTGAAGCAAAACAGTCTGCAATTTTAACATTTTAGAGTAAATTCCCAGATTTCCCACTTCTACCTCTTCGCAAATATAATCCGAGGATTTTTTTCTGAAGGCTTCAGCACCAGAACACTTTGAAAATCCTTTTGCCTCAGCCCTGGGCAAGGAAAACTGTGCTTAGTTCATGAGGTCATCTGTTACCAGTGCCAACTGCAACACAGCAGCAGGATCAAGGTTGCTATCTTGATGATGGTTTGCAAACTGGGAATAGGTTTCCAGAGCTCGAGTTAAATCCAATTTTTAGCTGCACTGTTTTCTATGCTGGAAGGAAAATACAGGTCATTTTTCCTGACAATGCTTACATGTCTTGGTGGGAAAGACTTGATGGTATAACAACCCTACCTCCCCCTCCAACTCTTCCCCTCTTCCCCCCCTCCAAGTTGTGGCACACTGACAGAACAGCATGAGGAAGTTTGGACTGCCACTGCCTAGGGAGCACATATTCCGTGGGCAGGCAGACTATTTCATTTGCCAGAGCTGTCAAGCCAACCCTTTCTACAAACAGTAGCTTAAGACAAAATAAAAGAAAAATTATAATAAAATGTTTTAAAAGCTGCATGCAGAGTGCTGAAGCAAATGCATAGTAATTAACTGGTTTCCTGGGTAACCAAGGGCAAAACGATCAAATCTGCCTGCTTTAAATCAGATTCTTAAATTTGCATTTAGACATTTAAGAGTTACACAACTTCCAGGTGTTTTGAGCTGCAGCTGTTTTGATTAACTGCCCCTCTAGCAAAGTATGCAAGAGTCAGTCCACACAGCTTTGGGAACGTAAGTCAGTAAGATTCCTCTTTTCCAGTTGTTACTTCAGTATAAAGTATAGAAAGGGCTTGATTTGCCAATATGTCAGCACCCACAACCTGTGAGACTCAAGCAGAAGTGACCTTTCAAAAATCTGAACAATGCAAGAATCTAATGTAAGCACTAAGACTAGAGATGTCTGCTTACCTAAACACAGGTATGAATCCAGTCCGCTGTACTAGAGTACATAACATGAAAGGACGGTTTAAAAAGTGCCTGATTTAGAAGGGAAACTAATGGCACAAATCCAACAAAAAAGCTTGGGAAATTGCCTTTCCCATCCCCCTCAGTATGTATTTGTATTTCTTGAAAGGGGCAACAGGGAAATAACAGAGGTCAAGTGGTTAATACCCTGCATAAATCCACTGAACTGTTCCTCTTCTCCATGGACTTCTTGCCTTGTGAGCCTAGGATGGGTGCTCCACACGCTTTGCCAGTCCTTTGCCTTCTGTTTTTCAGTATTAGCAAGCATGAGATCTCTGTAATGAGCTGCGGAGCAGTGATTTAAAAAATCACTTAGAAATTTTATTTACCACATGAAAAATGAAATGCAGACCCTAGCAGATGGGAAATCATGAAAGAGGTTTTGGATTATCTAAGTCATTTTCATTTCAGGAATAGATAATCTCTTGTGCAGTTTTCTAAACCAAGGAATCAGACATCTGGAGACCTAATTGTCATAGCTTAAAACTTATATTTATACTATTTTTTTGCATCTTTTTGTATGTGGGAGGCTGCGTGCATGGGAAAAAAAAATGGTATTAACTGGCTAATCAGCGATTTCACATTACAAACACTACCAATTACACACACTTTTCTCTGGTTTGTACAACTAATAAAAGGCAATTCCTGGTGTAACTTAATTAAACAATTGGACTCCTACTAGGTATGTATTTGTCCAGGTGGGTTACAACGCTATAATAAAAGTTGCATGCGTACATGCTTCACTAACTAGGATTCAGAAAACAAAAAAAAGGGAAATAAGAGGTTCTCTCTGCGGTTCACTCCTTCTATTTATTTATGAGAGAGAGAAAATGCTTCCTCTAAAATGCAAAAAAAAAAAAAAAGTGACAGGTGGTAAAGAAGCATCTGAATTACGCTTCAACTCTTTAAGGAATTGAGACATGGGAATTCTCATCTTTCAAAATAATTTGAAATGTTCAGAATGTTATTCTCTATGGTGTTTCCTAGAAGCTTTTCTTCACTAATTTAAGCAAGAACAAACAACACTGAATTTTAATTAACTGTCAGGTACATCAGTTTATATTCCAAACCTCCTCCAGGAAACAACTATTTTAGAATTTAAGATAGAAGAGTGTTTATAACACAATAAATGATATGCTTCTCATTGCAGCCCACAGAGGGTCAGGCATTAAAGGTAGTAAAAATTTTAAACTAAGCACAGTCTTCTATGTCCTGGATCCATTTCCCTAGAGTACACTGTCCATTCAGAAATTATGCTTTTGATTTAAAAAATACATATACATTTGCACAACATAGTCTGAGATCGGAAACTCAGAAGAAAATATACATGCCACTAGTGACAATGCAAAAAACCTATGTAAGCTCAGGACAGGATCTGTATACCTAGATTCTGCAAGTTTGCCATATTCATCTGTGAGTCTCACTTTGACCACTAAAATCAACAGAAGCTGCTTTTTTTTTTTTCTTTTTTAAAGTCAGAAAGTTGTAGAGGTTTAGGTTATGAAACCTCTGAGAACCTGACAGAAATTCAGCTTTATGGTTTTGGTCAGGATTTCTCTTTGAAACTAATGCTAACTGAATGCACCATCCTTCCCCCAGTTGCTGACGTGCAGTCAAGGTCAAAATCTCTGCTCTGTTTTTTCTGCAACACAATACCAAAACCTAAAGCAGAACTGGGAAGAACACTCGACTCCAGTTATTCTGACATCTCAGTGCAGCGCAGACGGTTGCAGCATCCTAACATAATTCTGACTCAGTAGGAAAGTTTACAGTAAAGAAAACCAGAAAGAGCCTGTCTTTAAAACAGAGGACAACTGGTTAACTCCCATTTTTCAGTTACGATGATGTGGATTGCTCTGGGCTTTCTTTTTAAATAATAGTTGAGGAAAGCTATTTGATAACTTCAAGGAAACCCATCCCCAAAGGTAAACTCCTGTGCCAATTCATTTTCACCACATACTTCTTTCCACTGCACTTCTTCAATCAAGCCTGGAATCAAAATGTTACACAGCAACCTCTTAGTGAAGCAAAATGTTTCCCAGCAGTGGGCACGGGCAGGGGCAGGGTGGTGAGCACCAGCCTTGGCCCTGTCCCTCCCGTCAGAGCTCCAAGCTGAGGGCCAATACACAGAGCACCCTCGGGAGACTAGAGAAGGTTTCTTTGGGCAACACTAAGAGCATAGCCCACAAGGTGTATTTCTGACCAAGAGTTTCCAGGTGCGTCTAAGCTGTCCTTTCTTGCAAACAAATATTATCACACAGACCGCCTACAGCTTTGTCTGGAGACAGTTAAAACAAAACCTGCTGAAGCCTTTTTCTTTCCACAGAAAATGGATGAATAGTAGGGAGGAAGAGGAGGGGGAACTGCCACACTTTTTTGTCTGTTTAGATTGTGATTAATCCCAGGAAAGTCACAACACACCATACCCCGTAGTAAGCGCTTGCAAGATTTAGCCCTAAGCAACTGTTTTCATTTCTGATGAATGAGTCACTTCTGAATTACTTTCTAAGTAGGATATTATTTAGCAGCAGGTGTATTAATATTGTCACCTCTTCTGGACACCTTTAAACATACATGAGTATGATCCACAACAGTGGCAACCATGCACACAAATTAAATTGCAGTAAAAAGATAAGAAAAAACTATGTCTTTGAAAGTTTTCATCGTTCCCGTACTTCTGCAAAAGCAAATAATTTTTAAGCTATGAAACTAACCTTTAAAACAGTGGCCTGTATTAGTTTTGTATTAAAATTCTAGTGTAATATGCCCAACAAAAAATTTTATCTAAAATTCCTTTCTGCAGACACAAAGATTATTAGAAAAAATAGCATTACAAATAGGAAGCAAACTACTCAGAAAATCTTTACACCACTGGTAAATTAATAACACATACTATCATTCCAGAAAAAATAATTTTTCCCTATAATTATCTATTTCTATAAAACGCTTTCTCAAGCAGCACCTTGCAGGTATCTTTTACATACATGCATTTAATTATATTGTTCATGCAAAATCCTCCTATACTCTCTCTCCACCACTGACTGGAAGCATATATTATAAGCACCTTGCAGGTATCTTTTACATACATGCATTTAATTACATTGTTCATGCAAAATCCTCCTACTCTCTCTCCACCACTGACGGGAAGCATATATTATATATGCTTCCCCCCCAGCACCACTGACACAGATCAGAGTGAATATTTCACTGGTTTTGGACCATTGAAACGATGCACAGCAAACACACTACTTCCATAAGCTTGCACTAGAGAATCCGTAAGGCTAGTAAGACAAGCAAGGTCATTCTACATCACCACACATTAGCAGTCTTTTAGCCTTTATTCACCCTTATTTTTTACATTTCCATTTACTAAAAAGGCACTCTAATCAACAGTGAAGTCAGCTTCATTGGTAAATTTATGAAAGAAGTACAGCATTTTGGGAACTAGTGATATGCTAACTCTAAAGTGTTGTCTACTAAACTTCTTTCTATAAGACAGTTAAGAAATTGCATGTTCTTTCTTATGATGCACGACATCAAAAATAATTTCTTCAGTTAGATTGTTTGTTTTTGCCATGACCTCAAGGAGTTCTGAAACTGCTACAGTGGAAAGATTCATGTTTATCTTGGTACACTCTTAGATTTGTTTACTTTTTTCCAAGCACTTTACTATATCTGCAGGTATCCTATCAGATTGCAGTGCTGCTCCCTACATAAAGGAAAATACCTAAATACACCTTTGGTAAAACTTATAAATATTAACTCTATGGAGGTGTTCTGTTTTTGGTTTTGTTTCTTTTTTCTTCAAAGGCAAGAACAAACAATGAGTTTGTGCAACGGCACACACTATAAAGGCTGTTATTGTCAGCATCAGAGGAATGAACTCACCCTAAAGCGTGTTCTAAATACATCCAAAACTATATCCAAAATAATAGTTTCCTAGTATTTTTTTTTCCTTCTAACAAACTTTTAACCCAAAATTAGGACTGCCTCCCTTCTCAGAATCAAGCAATACAGCACAATTACCTGTCAACTCCAAAGCCATCAAAGCCACCAGGATCCCCAAGACAAAAGATTCTTTTGTGACTCAATCTTTCAAGCTCTTCTGCAACTTCCAAGGAGCTGAAACTGAGTGATTAGCTTTGGCTGATGAATGCATGAATGACCTTGAAACAGAAGGCATACATGAGGTGTAGCCAGAGATGACAGAACTCCCCATCGCTTGCTGGCCACAGGACCACACCTGCACTGAGGACCAGTCCATGATCAGCCCAAGTGCAGAAAGAGGAAGCAGCTAACTGCAAGCATCACTTTATGATGGCCTCCGCAGCAAACAGATACTAGCAGAGACCTTAATATATTCTGTCCATAGCATTCCTCATGTGTTGCATTCCTCCCTCACCTAGAACTCATCTTCTCATGGTTTGCACGTGCAGGGAAATAAACTTTCTCTCTACCTGTGCTGTAGTGGAGGAATTATTAGGTGCAAGTGCTTTGCGATCAATCCTCTCTAACAGTGGAATGAAAAGTAGGACAAAAAAGGTTTCTTTTTAACATGCCTATCACTTCTGAGAATCCTACAAAGAGAAAAGTAAGAACATTAACAGTAGTGCATACAAGTTTAGTAGAGTCAGAAAAGAACACAGTTTTATTGACTTACAGGATCTTTTCATCATGGAGTTTTTCAGCACCCTCTAAAATTAGTCCCTTCTATATCTCCAATGAGAAAAAAAAAAAAGATGAGAAACATCTATTTTTCTGACATAAATTTTTCAGGCCAGTTTCAGCCAGTGGAATTTCTTTCATTCTTACCTGAGTGAGTCTACAAACTAGTAGCTCTTCGGTTACTCAAGACCTAATGGCTCAGACAGCATGTTTGGGTCAAATCAAGTATATAATCTTCCAAAACTCTCTCCCCAGAACTAATGCTGATTAAATCTATACCACATTGTACAGATTCTTCCTTTCTGAACAGAAAGGACCACAACAAAAACTATTAAAAGTAATGACAGGGAAAATGTTAAATCAGACCTGTAGTCCTACAGTATACTCCTTGCCATTCTTCCTAAATGAATGTCCAGTCTCAGTCATCACCTGGTCAAATAAATACCCATGATATGGCTAAAACAGAGTTCTCCCTGTTACTGGATATGTGTATGTCCAGTCATAGGAAGGAAAGGGTCAGCAGTCTCTAGCCTGGTAGCCTTACACACATGCACCACCTCCTATCCTGTGAGGAGGAGAATTATCACATAAAAGTCATGTGATGAAAGATACATCCCATCACATAAGGGGAGAAGAGGCTGGAACACATGGTCTCAGAACATCTCTGAGCTATCCAAAAGGTTAGCACTATGGAGTTAAAGCCATGACTACTAAGAAAGCCATCCTACTACGGCAACAGAGCCAGAAGTGCTGTGGGTTTCAACACAGGATTTATCTACCTTCTTCAACCGAATAAGGCTCTACATCAAAGGTTGCCAACCTTCTGCTGTGAGTCTCCTTCCAAAATCTTCATGGAGCCAAAAGCTTTAGTCATATACCCGAGGAGTATCTTGGTGAGCAGAGGAGAAGTGGAGCCTCCTGCACAGTTCCAGAGGAGTAGATGGCACTCACCTCCAAGTTGTCCACTTCATTATCAGATGACAAAACAGGGCTGATGATGCAGCTGTATCCCCGACACAGCAACATTGGAAAACATGTTTAAACAAAATGTTCTTAACAACAGATTTACCATAGACTGAAAACTAGAGAATTCCTTTAGGTAAGGTAGCCCCACATCACCACTCTATCTAGTGGAGCAAGCCTGGAAATCCAGCCAAACTCTGCACTGTACCTTCCACCACCACACATTATGCAGCCTCAGTTCTGACTGGAGCACACGCCTTATTCAAGCACTGGAAACATATGCTTCAGGGCACGGCGCCATAACTGTCTCTTCTTACATCTGCACACTATAAAGTGGGTATAAAGTTGTCAGTACCCTTTTGTCTTCTCCAAACCTTTATTTCTGTAAAAGGTCCACAGTAAGTCTCAACCTTAATTGTTTCCAGTATTCTTAATATGGTTATAGGGTATGAGGACAATTATGTGTATCAAAACATCACATTGCTGAGAGTCATAAGATATACAGGCAACAGGATTTTGTCCTGATTATTTCAAAACACTGCAAATGCTGCCATATAAACACTAACCAGGTGCAGAGAAATATATATTATCCAGCCACCTTCTCACTTTAGCTCTATTTCTCAGGAAGCTGCTCCCATCAATTATTTCACCTAGAGACCAGACTGACCTTTTCCCCTACCTTCATTTTCCCCAACCTTCATTTTTGATGGCATGACAGGATAAAAGCCAGAAGGACAGAGTAATGCTAAAAGCATCCCTTTTTAATAGTTTCTGTGTATATCACATGGATGAAGGAATAAAACCCTGTCTTGAACAGAGATGCAGCAGACATGGTAATACATTATGTAAATCACAACAAATAATTTATAACTTCCTGAAAGCAGCTCATTTTAAGTTGTACTGCCAGTGTAATGGCATGGTTTAAAAGATGGATTTCAAAGAGCAAAACCTGATCTACTGAGTATATGGATAATGAATCAAAAGGAAAATGGCTCTTAAAAAAAAAATAATCCACCACCACCAAAAAACGGTTCCAGTTTAGGAATCCTTGCATAAACCTTGCTTGCCATCATATTTTATTCACTGAATGTATTCAGGCTCCATAAACATGGATGCTGAGATTTCAAAACACAAGCTTATTTCATTACAAATAAACTCTGAGACATACCCAGAGATATTTCAGCATTACATTTCAATTAAAGGTCAAAGTCGTTATCTTTGTCCTTCACAAACATTTATGGAGCATGCAAGTGTGTGTTTCACTCTAGAATGGTGCACAGACACACTGGTGTGGTAAACAGCCTGCCACACAGCTATGGCACATCACCTGAACCCACCTGTGCCAAAAGACAATTGAGGCATGTAAGTTAGTACTAAACACACACACAAAACCCATGATTTCGCCAAAGCTGTACTGCATCAGACTTCTTCTAAATCCTTCAAAACATTTCCAGCAGTAGCATTATGAGAGCCAGCATGACTATTCCTGAATGAACAAACTCTATTTTTTGTCAAAAAAATTGGCAGGAGAACAAAGCAAAAAACTAAAACAGTAACACCTGAGAATGTTAAGTCTTGAATCAACTTCATAGCAGATACAAAGCTATTCTCCTTTCCCTAAACATACTTTATATTACATATAAACTACATAGCTTACATATTTATAGTATACCTCTTCAAACACAGGATTACATTTCCAGGCAGATTATCAGACTTCTATTTAATCAATGGCATTAAAAACAGTATTTAACCTAAATTCATTTGGATTAATAATGAAGCCAATTGTTGAGTAGGATTTTTAAAATTTTGCATCAGAAAGACACTTAAAACAAACTTTGCCATACCCAGCATCTCTTGCACTAAAATTAGATGATACTTTACTAAAATTTAGTACTGCAATAGTCATGTTCACAACTTTTCAATTTTTCAGGTAAGGCTGGTACATTATTTGTAATTTTATTTTTGTTCCTTAGACTTATTAGAAGAAACACTTCAAATAATTGAACCTGGATACCTAAAGCATTTGACAGCATGCAATTCTGACCTCTTTATTTAGTATTTACATTCTGAAAGAAATCATATCATTTTAAAATTCTAAGAGACTGTTCCCTTTGGACAAGCTGTGCCATTTATCACATAGCTGATTACTACTAAGGGCTCATCTTTTGCAGGGGAGTATGGGGATGTGGTGTAATGGTTCTTTTTTCCTTCTTTTTTTTTTCTTTTTTTTTTTCCTTCAACAACGTATGCAAGACCCTTGCCCAGGCAATCTAATTTTAAAGAAATAGATCCCTTGTGAACTGCCTGCACTAGTTACCTAACTAATCCATGCCAAGCAGGACAAAATGTGGATTTACTTTGGTGTAAACTTTATTAAGAGCAAGTATGTGGCAATACATGAATGCTATGTTTCTAGAAGGAAGTTTTCCCTAATTTGCTGTTACTGAAGCATACCTGTATTTGACTTATACAGGAACTAAGGAATCACGCACCTGGAAATATATATAACCTCATCAGTTATTAGTTAATTTCTGTGTTTACAACAGGGAAAAGCAGCCAGACCTCCTGTCTCCAGTGTTTTCCTGTACCAAAATTTAGTTACAGGATAATACTAACTGTGAGCACGTTCTTTTCTGACAAGAAACAACAATATATTGAAGTCTCTTCAGTGCCACAGTAGTAGTTAATGGATACTCAACACTGAGCATTTTTGACAAGAAAATAATAACAATAAGAAGAAAAACCACCACCGCCACGTTTAGATTCATACTAAACATCTTTCCAAGAAGCTTAAAGCCTGTTCGCCATTCAGTTATTGATTTTTGTAATCTATGCTGCATGTTGAGAAGGAAAACGTAAACCTTTAACATATCAAACTGTGTTTACAGTCATAATCTGGAATATATAGGCCAAGACAACATGATTTACCATCTACTCTATTTCAGTATTTTATTTCTTGCCACTCAGTGAAACCACTTAGAAAAGACGATAAATCCTTCAGTGATAGTTTTAGTTCTTGCATTCTCATTTTCATATTGCTGAGCAACAACAAATACACACACAAGATAAAAAAATACCAAATCAGACATAGTTTCACATCTGCTGTACACTTTTCAAAATCTCATAGTTGCTCTTTTAAAAATTTCCTCTTCAATTTGAATCACAAAGAGAATAATTTCCCACACATCAGCTGGGCTGTCAAATAAGCACATTTCAGGGCTCTTCAGACTTATTTAGTAATTTGTTTTCTTTTCATCCTGATGTACTGTAATTTCATAATCAATGTATTCCTGGACTTGGTATGCACTTAAAATGAATGGCTGAGTTCCCATACAGGAGATTGGGCTTGATGCATATTTCAATGAAATAGAAAAAAAAAAAAGTCTTGATAGTGAGTCTTGAGAGTAAACACTCCCAAGATTTGCATCCTACCTTCAATTCTTTAATTCCTAGAAAACTGCTAATAAGAATATTTTTATCGTATCTTCAGGCACTGTTTAAATGACTAATAGCACTGGTATGAATTTACAGTAATTGCAGAGTTTATACTTATGTGGTTTATATTCTGCTTCTATTGCTTTACTGTCTAGATCAGAATATTTAAATTGTTACAAAGAATAAAATCACTATCCTAAAAAGTTTTCCTTGGTTATTTTCCCACCAAACAATTACACTAGAGAAACACAATGTGACTAACAGGTCTTCATGAATTGAAAGCCTCGAAAAATGAAAACTTCATAGCTCCCTAAAAGTCAAAGGTATGTATTGAGCATCTCTGGTTCTTTCAAAAAAACAAAACCCCCCAAAAAAGCCAACAAAAGAAAACATATAAACATACAACCTACATTAGTGAACAGCACAGGTTTATTTATATTTGTACGTATAAAGTCTGTATTGGTGGTTATTAATGCAAAATTATTTTTAAAAGCCCATGCAGTTGTCCTTCTGCAATAAAACAAGCAGACAGGTTTACATTTTACATCAAATTCTAGTCAGCAGTGTTTCCTGATTTTAAAAGATTTTATATAAGCTGCACAACATGCTCAGTGCCAAAGATATTTGTCACCAACTTGCTTTGCTGATCTCTCCCAGCAAAACATTGATAATGACACTGTATCTTACACACTACTTTCCTGGTTTAAATACCGATCCCTACTAATTTCATCATCACCTTTTAAACATTCTTTTTAAAGCAATAATCTAGACCTGGTGAAAAGTAAAGAGCTTCTTACCATTCTGATCCAATATTTTCCCCGTCTCTGGAGTCCAGCAGCAAGGAGCTGTTGCTGTTGCACTGCTTACTAGAGACACCGGAGGCTTTGGAAGCAGAGAATGTTTTATGTGGTTAAAATGTATCACCACTGATTATATTTCAGTCTCTCAATTCCTAGCCTTGATGCTCTGGAAATCAGCCAATCCAAGCGATAAATCAGTTTGCAACAAGAAGTTGCAGAATTTTCACAGCAAATGCTTCAAGGAAATGCTTTGCTTCTTGATACTTGTTTTTTATATCCACTAAATGTTAAAATAAATCCTGGCTCACTCTTCCCTCCTCCTCCTTTTTTTTTTTTTTTTCTTTCCCAAAATGAGATTCATATATTGTTCACAAGGGACTTTAGCAGTTGCTACAGCTAGGCACAGTGCAGAAAGGCATCATGCCAGATTACGCATACATCTCTGCCAAGATACCTGAATTTTGACTTGCAACACACCCTGTTATTCCAAACATGGATCTTCCTAAGCCAAAGCTCCTGTCTTTGCCAAAACGCACACACAGCGTTTTTGTGGGGCAGCCAAATGCCCCCTCAGATTAGCTAAGAGCATCTTTTATTTGCAATGTGGTTGCTCTTTGTTGTCTTTTTTTTAACACTTTTTTCCTCGTGAAGACAAGGTGCTAAGTTCCAAAGGGATGAAATGATCAATCAGCACTTCTACTACACACTTCTAAGCCCACCCCTCTCAAGAACATACACCACAGAAAATCTCTCTGCAATGCTGTATCTATGGTTAATTACTTAGTTAATATTATAACCATATTCATGTTCTCAGTGATAACCCAGGATGCTGCTGTGATGGGAGAAGAAAGACAGTCCTGACTCCATGGACTTTGTTATCAAACAACACAGTAAGAAATGACAAAGAAGGAGGCAGAAAGAACCAAATCAGACAATACTGGCTAGTTTGTTAGGTACTTAGAGTAATATCCCAGCAACCTGACCATTTCTAAGCTTTTTTGGCATCACAATAAAGGAGCTTTAAAGACAGGGTCATCAAGAGGCTATGAAGACTACCTAGGAGATGCTCTCAAGGAGAAAGCATATTATTGTACTAAGGGAGCAGAAGACTGAGCCTGAAATTTTAATGAATGCATGAAAGAGCATGGAGTGATGCTTCTGCAGTGACCGAGAGTTTATAAAGCTCTAGAAAAGTTAAGACCATGCTCTGTGCAAGGAAGGAAAAGATGTTCAGAAGACATGCTCATAGCTTTCTTCTCTTCTCTTTGCAATAGGATACGGTAATGATTTTCACAGAATCTGTTTGAACAGGTATGAGAGGTCAGGACTGACCTGAAGAAAGCAAGGGAAAGGATGCTGGACTAATTGGCAGGTTTGTTTGAAAGGTGAAGAAGAGCTGGATGAAAGTTTTGATTGTTTGCTGAAACAGCAATTAACTCGTTTTAAGAAATAAGACCTAGTCATCAATAACACTATGTTGTTTCTAAACTTAGAGAAAGAGCAAAGTAATAAATGGCACACATGTTATGGAGATCATGGCAACATTAGGTTGTTTTCCAGAGTGACAAGGAAGCAGCAGTAGTTGACTCTATAGAAGGCCTGTTTTAGCCATGTTGACCTGTTGGTATGTAGCAGAATAGCCATGAGAAGCTCTCTCTAGTTCTGTCTGAAGAAGAAAAGCCTGGAATAAAGAAATTAATTTGCAAGCCATCACGACAAAGAGGAATTTGATTTGTATATACAGATGAGATTATCTAATGTAAATAAAAGAAAGGGACCATGGCTCAACCCCTAAGAAACATAGCAAGATGGAGTAGAAAGAGGCATTTAAAGAGCAATTAAGATATCTGTTGGGATAGTGATCAGATGCTGAATATGAAGACACACAGCCAAATCTTGCCCCTGTAGGTTACAGAATCATAGATCATAGAAGCATAGAACGGTTTGGGTTGGAAGGGACCTTAAAGATCATCAAGTTCCACCCCCCCGCCATGGGCAGGGACACCTCCCACTAGACTGGGAAAGCCTCATCCAGCCTGGACTTGAACACCTCCAGGGATGGGGCATCCACAGCTTCTCTGGGCAACCTGTGCCAGCACCTCACCACCTCACAGTAAAAAACTTCCTCCTAATATCCAATCTAAATCTACCCTCTTTCAGCTTAAAATCGTTACCCCTCGTCCTGACACTACACACACTGAGTACAGAGTGCCTCCACATCTCTCCTGTAGACCTCCTTGAAGTACTGGAAGGCTGTTAGAAGGTCTCTCCAGAGCCTTATCTTCTCCAGGCTAAACAAGCCCAGCTCTCTCAGCCTGTCCTTGTACAGGAGGCGCTCCAGCCCTCTCACCATCCTTGTGGCCCTCCTCTGGACCAGCTCCCACAGGTCCACATCCTTCCTGTGCTGAGGACTCCAGAGCTGGAAACAGTACTCCAGGTGGGGTCTCAGAAGAGCAGAATAGGAGGGGGGAGAATCACCTCCCTCAACCTTCTCTTGATGCAGCCCAGGACACAGTTGGCTTTCTGGTCTGCAAGTGCACATTGTTGGCTCATGTTAAGCTTATCATCAACCAGCATCCCCAAGTCTTTCTCCCCAGGGCTGCTTTCAATCCATTCTCTGCCCAGCTTGTATTTGCAATCAGGGTTGCCACAACCCATGTGCAGGACCTTGTACTTGGCCTTGCTTAACTTCATGAGGCTTGCACAGGCCCACCTCTCAAGCCTATCCAGGTCCCTCTGGATGCCATCCCTTCCCTCCAGCATGTTGACTACACCACACAGCTTAGTGTCATCAGCAAACTTGCTGAGGGTGCACTCAATCCCACCGTCCATGTGTTTGACAAAGATGTTAAACAACACTGGTCCCAGTACTGACCCCTGCAGAACACCACTCGACACTGTCTCCACTTGGACATTGAGCCATTGATCACAACTCTTTGGGTGTGACCATACAGCCAATTCCTTATCCACCATGTGGTCCAAGTGTCAAATCCATATCTCCCCAATTTAGAGACAAGAAAGTCATGTGGGACACTGACAAGTGCTTTGCACAAGTCCAAGCAGATGATGTCAGTTTCTCTTCCAGAGCGTGTGTGGAACAGGGTGATATGGCCCTATGCACACATGCAAAAAATTTTCAACTTTGCCTTTCAGTCGATGCAGAAAGGATGCTTCCATTTCTTACTGAAGAGTTAAAAATTAATTGAATTAATACAGATTTCACAGTGAATTCTGGCACAGTCTCTTCATATTTAAAACACACACCTCCCAAATTCAAGTGCAAATATAATCTCCTAAATTCAACTAAAAGACATGTTTATACAGAACAATCATTATAAACACAACTATACACGCAGAAAAAAATAATCATCCAAATTAACTGACTTTAGCATTAGCACTCTTGCTTCAAAAGAAGGCCATCTTTTCCACTTACTTTAAAATCCTTCAAACACACATACACACAGAGAAAAAGGAATGTCCACCAAGGGAACGAATTGTGTACTGGTATAACTGCAACAGTTTAAATGTGAACTTCAACTTTTTTATCTACATAAGCCTAAAAAAAAGACCATCCTTTTTTCCCCCCCTTCAATTCTTAAAGGATCCACAATGAAGGGGAGCTTAAATTTTCTGGACAGGTCTAGAATTTCTCCTCTTTATAAGAAACCATCTTCCTCCCAAGTTTGACTTAAATGCCTTAATTTAGTCCTTACTGACTGCTTACCGCACTCTCATGGAGGGAAGGTATATATTGCCAGACTTTACCCCTCTCAGTAGATTAACTGTCATCAGGAGCCCCACGTTTCAGAGGCTATTTCAAAAATAAAAAGAAAGCTCTCACGCTGAAGTCCTCAATCTGCAACAATTGAACAGTTGTACTAAGAGACACCAAACATGAAGCAACTGATCAAAGAACTGAATTTTTGCCCTGGTACAATTTCTTTTATTTTGGCATTCAATTGCTATCTGAAGACAGGATGGAAAACCCAAGGCATTTCAATTTTTCATTAAATGAAAAGTCCTAATACATTTAAATGCAAAACTGTTGAGTCATTTTGGATTTGCTTGAGATGCCACAAGGCCTAAGGGACATGTAGTTATGGCTTTCTTGAGGCACACTGTAAGTCTTTCCAAATTATCCCTAGCATTATGAAGCACCATCTCTCCCCATAGGTTGTAATAAATAATGAACAGATCTATGAACAACTTGCTATAAATAGTTAAAAATAAATCACAGCTCTGATGAGTAATAGACGAAAACATGCAATATTATTTGACTTCACAAAATGAAGATAAACTAGGTTACATATGTCTGCAGGAATTCTAAAGATACAAAAACCACAGAGACACCTACAGAAAACAGGAAATTTATCAACAAAAGTTTTTAATTTTTTAATAATTTTATATTTCACAAAATACATATTTTTTCTTTTTCCTTCTCCAAAATCTTCCCTCTCAGAAAAGGTCTAAATCAATTGTGATAGTTGGGATCCATAAAGAATAACACCATACACTTTCTCAGTTTAAGGATATTCCATTCCGTCAGAAATGGGAAAGCAGTAAACTGGGGCAGAACACAATAAAAGACTTTTCAAGATCTTAAGTCATCCAAGCAGCTTAAAATCCAAGCCCAAATACTTTCAGAACAGCGTTTAGCCTGTCTTGGCCAGACAAACAACAGAATTCTGAATTTTATTGTTAAAGACTTAGAGCAAAGAGAAATGCTCTTAAAAGTACAGTGGTAATAGGGAGATGGCTATGCAAGACAGGAGAATGGATATGGCAGCAAATATCTCTGTGCTTTCTACCTTTCTGTATAGCCCCCTGGCAGACGACCAGTAGGACCACAAGACCTACTACTCTTTGGGAGCTAGAACTGTACTCCTATTTTATTTTACTGTGGCATTATTTTCATACAACAAATGTCAAGACTGCACCTCAGATAGTACCTCCTCCATTTGCTTGGGTCTTTTCACCAGGCCCGTTACTTCAAGATAGCCTCTCTCTAACATCCTTTCAGCTTGTTGTATATTTTAGCTGTCATTATCCCAACTGGTTTTTCAGAATCAGGTTGTTGGGGTTTTTTTGGGTTTTTGTTTTGTGTTTTTTTTTTCCCAAAAAAGTAAGTCCCTGTCTAGCATAGCTATAAAGAAATATGTCCAAAGTGCACTCTGAGTGTAAATTGGTAAAGTTCTGTACTTCTACATGTTAAAAAAAGTCAGGAACTCATGCTCAGAAACACAGGAATTCTCCATTCCTTCAAAAATATAACTAGCACAGGAACTCCAAAGCTGAATGACACAACTATAAATGTCAGTATTTGTTTTTCACTGCTCATCAGTTTCACTGGTGACATGGGAAAGCAACAGACTTTGCAGGGAAAAAGAAGCTGTTGTTGGAAAGAGAGAAAGAAAGAAAGAGGGGAGGAAAGGGAGAAGATGGGGAGGACGTAAAAAAAAAAAAAAGAGGGGCAGAAGAGTGAGGTATCTTGATCTGGTCCCTCTTCAAGGCTCACTGTATCTATAGATCAATAGTTAGCACAAAAGAACAACAACCAACACCACCAAAATCAAAGTCATCACCACCTAGTCTGTTACTCTCCCACACAGACAGCAGCATTTCACCTTACAAGAAGTTTAACCAAAATCTCACATATAAACTCAATCCTGAAACCCCCTCACTCATACAATTCATATATTAACGTCAATTAGACTTTCTATAGGCAAAGTCCTCTTCTCTAAGAGGACTAATACAGTAGCACAGCCCCAAATACTTCAAATGATGTTTTGAAGCAAAATAGAGGATTAAGAAGTTCTACTGCCCTTGCAGGAAAGAAAGCGTTGGTGGAAAATTCTCATTGCAGAGATTAGGACCTGACACTAGAAGAAATGTAATTTTGAATCAGTTTAAATACATTGGGGTGTTACAAAACTGGTACAGCATCTACAGCACAGCAGAGGCTACTTACCAGTTAAGACTCTGCTCAGCAGTAGCCAAAGTATGAAAAATGGCCCTAAATATATAGCGCTCTCATAAAGACTGCACGCATTACCGAGCCCTAAACTGATGTGCCAGCTCACAGATCATAACTGGACCATGACCCTGTCCAGAGCAGGTGCCTGGTATTTAAATCAGCAGTATCAATACACACAGGTGTTTTCACTGCCATCAGAACCAAACATTGCTTACAAGTTTCAAATAAATATTTCTCCATTATTTTGTGAACAGCTGAAAGGTAAGAACAGTTGCAAAAGACATGTAACCACATTAAAAACATTTTAAAAATAGAAAAATATAAAGCCTTCTTATCTATCAGATGCAGCTGAAAAAACATATGAGTGCTGCCTCCCAGAGCCCAGATGCCTGGAAACAATTCTTTCTGTTTTGCTGTGGTACACTGATTCGTTGCCCAAGCATACAATCTCCAAGGGCCATGAAACAATACCTAGACTTTCTGGTTCTGCCAGCCATTGCAGTGAGGGGGTTGCACTGGACCACCCCAGCTCGAGCTAGGCACAGACCTAGGCCTCTGTGTTGCCCAAACAGCACAGCCAGGTGACAGCTTCAAAATAGAGCTGAGTGCATCTCTCACTCTCACGGACACACAAATGCCTGCCCCGATGGCACCGTTTCCATGCATACTGCAGCCAAACAACTCAGGCCAGTAAAGCATTTCTTGATCTAACCACCGAAATTAGCATACAACTGTAATCGTATTCTAAAGCAAGAAGCAGGTGTTTAAGGAGTCACATTTAAAGAAGTTTAGGGTTTAGTCTATAGTATTTTGAGCATGACAGACAGATCGCTATTTGGCAAGTTTACAGACTACCCATGCCAAGCATCCCTTCATCACAAAGTGACTCAAGAGATGTTTCTAAAAAAGACAAATGCAAAGAGTATTATCCTAATTTTTTAGAAAAAAAAAATTGCCGCTTCTAATATGTGTTAGTGAAAATGGGACACAGCCTTTAAATACTGAAATTGCTATCAGTATGGTATCTCATCAGCAAACAAACTGTTTTTGTCACGAAAAAACAGTTAAAGGAACAATATTTCACTCAGTAACTTCCATTCCTAAAGAAATACTTGCCCATATATTCAAAATGGGAAGAAAACATGTAAGAGTCGATATAAACCGGCACATCGCTCATTTTCGCGTTGCGTCCCAAGGCTCCGGCTGCCAGGCGCTGCCTCTTCCTCTGCCTTCCACCACGAGAGGGAGGCACAGCATTGCTCGGGCCCCATCCTTCACAAACCGAATCAATACAACGCGCAGAAGTGTATCGTTATCCTATAACAACCACTTGAATTAACTTAATTAAGCCCAGCAAGAATGATCACAATATATGCTATTGAGTACTTAATAAACAGACTCTTATACAAAAAGCCTACATAACGTATACACTGCCAAACAGCCAATTTTAAAAACAGCTAATCATTATACATATATTAGTATTTGGCCTCCTATATAACAACATTATCTGTGTTGATGTAACTCAGTTTTGTTTCTATGTGAAATTACACTTAATATAATTTTCCTAGATTATAAAAGACATTTAATTCTGCTGCAGTAGTCTGCCTAATGCTAGTCTCAAGTGTTGATAGAAGAGGAAAGAAATGTCCGAAAGATCAAAGCTGCTGCCACTCCAGTGAGAATAGTCTGAGACAGAAGCGGAGGAATGGAGCAGCACCCAAGGAGATCTTCAGGGCTTGGTGTGATCTCAGGGCTACAATAGGTAAGGTTGACCTACATCTGTTGGACTTCCTTGATCACGACACCCCTCCAAAGCTGTCCTGAGAAAGCCACTGTCTGATACAGAGATACACGCTAGAGAGGGATGGCTCTGGAAAACTCCAAACAAAATACAGAGGCACAGAAAAGTACTACTGCAAGGTTATATGGGCAAGAAAATGCTCAGAAAGGTGTTGGATGGGTGGCACAGTACCTGACAGCCATGGTGGCACAATCCCAAGCAACAGGGCCAGTAGAGTGCCAAACTATTCCAGTGTAACTAGCTCAATGACAAATACAACCTACTTTAAAAACCAACACAGGAGCCTCACCAACTGGTTCTCAGGGGAGGAATCTATCCTAAGAAAGAGCTGAACAGCACCAGCATTTGCTCAGGTAACAGACACTGCAATGCCAAAGGAAGTAGATGGTGTTGATTAAACCCACCTCCAAATGAAAAGAACCATGAGCAAGAAATTAAGCAGGCAAATGACTGCTACAGATTTGTGAACACTTGAGAAGCGTAGGTGTAGACAATATGCATCTCCAGCACAGGCTAAGCAAGAAATGGACCTGCACAGAGCTGAAAGACATATGCAAGATCAGGATTCCCTTTGCCATGAAACACAAACAGCAGCAGTAAGGAATACCTTAATGTTGAGATGTACCTGGACTCCCAAACCATGAGCTAGTATTCTCCCCACATTAACCTGTGTGAGAAAGATGAACTATGAAAATATGATGTGGAGACAGGAATCGGCTTAGTACATGGAAATAAAATGCTGTGGTATTTGGCCTAGGAATGAATCCTAAAGCACAGTCATCTGAGGTGCACTAGGAAGTTATCAAAGAAGCCCTAGATAGCACATCCAGTCTCCATCCGTTCCAAGTGAAAAGAGCAACAGCAAACAGACGCTATCAAGTAGCCATGTACTATCATGCAGATATACTACAGACACTGCAAAAAGTCAATAAAGTGGGAAATACACAAAAAGAACTGCCTTAAAAAAAACCCCAGAAACCAAATTACCAAAGAAACCCCTCAATTTTACCAGAATTAGAGCAGAAATTAACAAGGACACTCAAAATAGTAAAGACAGCAGGAACAAACACTCCCATACTCCAAAGGCTTTCTTAATGGTCTGAGAAAATTACTTTCTGAAAAAGTGTTTGGAGGATTATGAGAACTTTTACCAAAACTATGGACTGTAAGACATAATAGTATTTTGTGAAAAGACACAGCAAGTGGTCAGACAGCTGAACAGAAACCGTCTCTGGAAATGAGAGAACATTTGAAAAACTGATGATAGCAGCAGATCTGGCTCACTTGCAGCTAATCATACAAGAAAGAAGAATACGGAAGGTCTTTGAGAGGCTTTTCAAAAAACTGCACAAACTACTGAACTAAATTGTCTAATCAAAATCCTGTTCATGTTGGAAAAGGGAGAAAACTGATTTAAGGGATTTATACTTACATGAACTATTGTGGTGGGATGACCTTGGTCAGAAGACAAACACCCATGCATCTACTCATTCACTTCCCCCCTCAGTGGGACACCGGAGAGAACAGGAAGAACAAAGCAAGGAAACTCGTGGATCAAACAAAGACAGCTTAACAGGTGAAGGAACGAGGGGACACCCCACCCCCAAACCAGTAAGTGACTCCAAGGAAATTACTCACTACCTGCCACAAGCAAACTGAGGCCCAGACAGTCTTTGAGCACCAACCTCCATGGAAGTCACTCACACTCACATCCCCACCCTCTTCCCTCTAGTTTTAATTGCCAAGTATAACTTCATACGGTATGAAATACCCCTATTGTCAATCTGAGTAAGCTGTCCCAGCCGTATCCCCTCCCAGCCTCTTTCCTTGCTCAATGTGAGGGGCAAGTGAGAAACAAAGGCAGCCTTTGTGTTGTACAATTACTGTTCAGCAATAGCCAAAACATTAGTGTATTATCAACACAGTTTTAGCCGTGCATCCAAAACACAGTACCACACAGGGCTGTGAAGAAAATTAACTACATCCCAGCTGGATGCAGTACAACTATTTTGCAATAACACTGTCATTCCAGGAGACAGGAATGACAGCAACCTGGATAACATGGATGGCTTCACGTACATGCAAGGTCTTAACATGAGAAAGAACGTTGTTATCTGCCTGAAGCCATAGAATTGATGTTAACACAAAAGACACCATGGAGAAGTAAATTATTAAAATCAGATATAAGTTAAAACATTAATAATCTCAGCTTTTCTCTTTGTAGCCAAAATGTTGCTTGCTTTTGAAACTAAATGCTTCTAATGGTTGCCTGGAGTCAGCTGGTAAGAAGACATCAATAGCTACAATTAGGAAACACGACTGAGAAAGAGCTGATCAATAAGGTAGCAAAAAACCCAAACCCAAAGCAGCTTGACTTCTCTGAACACATCTTCCAGATGAAAGTTGATCATCTGCTTGCAAGGCTGTGTTTTTCAGGCTAGTAGGGAGTGACTGGACAGTGGAACAGAGGTTGAGTAGCAAATTTAAAAACACTGTATGCTGAAGCATGGGACAGAACAAGAACATACTGTGTGCCTGGTGCATACAGTCATTATACTGCACTGGCAGAGGAAGAAAGCAATAATACGCATTTATAGTAATTTAGATTAATACCCACATTTTTGCAGTGTAGCTGAAAGCTACTGTTCAGAAATTTAATGTTGGGTGATGAATAACTTAATGAACTTATTACCGGTCAAGCTGAACTGAAAGCACAGCTTAAGTTCATTAATAGTTTAATCATCTAATGATTTTAATGCATCAAGCTATTTCCAAGAGGTAATTAAGGCCTGGGTATCCTTCCTGGTTAAATTCTTTGTTGCTGTAGCACACATACGGCCTTAGAAGTTTCAGCTGTGTTTTACTTGTTGCTGTGTTCCACTTCTTTACAGAACTGAAAAACATGGCCTTGATGAGACTGAAGCGTGACCTCAGCTTGACTTCTCAGGAAAAAAAATTGCTTTTGAAAAACTAAGGGGTGAGGAATATATGTAGCGAATCCCACACATTGCAGAATGAAGTCCTAAGTCTCTCCCTTTCTTCCTTTGGGAAACAGCTCTTTGGATGACAAAGCCAATACCCCCACATTAAAGCAGCCCTGATGCTATTTGCTTACCTGCAAAACACTTAGAACATGCTTTCCCAGGTGGCACACAAAACTTTGCGGAGCAAAAGCCAATTCCTCTCTCTGAAATTTTACAACTAAATCACAGCACTACTGCTTTCCACTATTGACTCACATACCTAGTGCATTCCTGAAGAGGCTGTTTAATTCTGCTGTTAAGAATTACTGTATTTCAAAATGCAGGAAAGGAAAACCACATCTGAGCACAAAGAAGAATGACTTGCAAAGTATCAAATACCAAATGTATATCAGCCATGTTGAACACTTATTTTTGCCAGAACAAAAGTCTTGACTGGACTTAGGAAAAGTAAAGGATTTTCACCTGTGTATAAAACAGAGGTCACAAAATACCCCTAAACCAAAAATTTCAACAGGAACAAAAACCATATAAAGTATTGGAAGATTCTGCCCTGACAACATGAAAAAACTATGACTGCTAAGCGTAAGAGTGTCCTAAACAGCAAGAGTAGTATCCAGCAGTGCTCTCCATGTTACATTTGCTGAGTGCTGTGATTTTCTTTTCAGCCTCATCTGGATAAGCTTCAGGAGGAACAGACCCCAATAACTTACACAAGGAGCTCAAGAATCTACAAGTCAGACACCCGAATAGGGAGAACATCGTCGGAGCCACCACCACATTGGAGCCAGTTTCTGCACACTCATTGCTTTACAGCACAGAGAAGCTTGTCCCAAAAAGTATCGCTGTGTCCTCAGGCATACATCTCTTCTTGAACAAAGAATTTGAGATATCCAATGCTCAGATGTAATTGTTAAATCAATTCAAACCCTTTATATATTATACAAAACACTTCCTACCTTGATAATTCCTTTTTTTTGGGGGGGAGAGTGGGAAAGGTAACTATTTCCATTATTTACAAGGATTAGACATAACATCTCTGTAGCCAAGAGAATAAATCTTCCAGAATATATAAATTTCTTTAAGACAATATCAGGTTTTGAATCTGCTATAAATAATTTCACCACCAACTGGAGACAAAGCCACAGCATGTCCACATAGTTTACAGGAACTATTAAAAACCATCAATCAGCCTAAACTGAGTTGCAAATTTCTTTCCACAGATCTAAATCTTTTTTTTTTTTTTGCTTTATTTAGTCTTGGACAATTAAACAAATTACATTTGGATTATATTTTCATCTCTTAATATTTGGAGGTAGTTGTTGACACTTCTTTTACATTCTGTCTCCGTCTTTCTTTAGGACTACATTATCCTGGCTTTCAGGAACCTAATGCTTTTCCAGATAACAGATTGCAACTATGAGAAGCGCATCTTTTCATCTGTCTTCCTAGAGCCCCGTTCCACAGTATACACAATACTGTCTAAAAGGACCTCTAAATTTCCCTGCTCTGTAATTAAACCAACAAAAAACCCAAACAACAAAACTACAGATTGGGTTTGCTCTCAGTCTCAAAACAAAGAAGTTCATTCCTTCATTAAAAACAGTCTCTCAGAAGAGAAGTTATAGTTGGATATACTCCCTTTGGAAATCTCTGCTGACCACTTTTCAGTAGGTTATTTTCAAATCTTTATTGAGCCCTCTGAACACCGAAGAACCTCCAGCTAATTCAGTCTTGATTTCAGAAGAAAACTGAATATAATTGCATAGGAAAAAACCAACAGACCCTTCACAATCCAAGGACCAAAGCTTCAACCTCATGAAGCGAATTTGCAAGATCTATTATGCAAATGTAAACCCTACTTTGTTTTCCTGAAAAGCCTATTTTTTTTGCTATACAATGGGGTACATCTAAATTAGCATTTTAAGTTGCTTCAGGAGTGTACTTCTGTAAATGTACAAGTCCTCTGACTATCCCTATCTTGTACTAGATCCCAACAAGCAGGGAACAAACTCTTTCAAGACAGGTAACTATTCCAGGAAAAAGTGAGAGCAAGTTAAAAAAATAAAAAATAAAAATCCCCTGTCTCCTCTGATGCTAGCAACCCTGACATGATGCGGCATCAGATGGACCACTGGTCAGGATGGTCAGTGCACAATGCACCGATGTTTGTCAGAGTGAGGCTGACCAATTCCACGTTCACTTGCATTACACTTGCTTACAACACAGATTCTTCTGTCACTGACAGCAATCAAGTTGTGAATACGGACTCAGCTTTGAAGAACGCCTTGATGGCAGACCCTAATATTCTTATCTCATTAATAAAACCACAGTTCCTGGGGACAGGTACATATAATATTTGCACATTGGTTAAATGCACATCTCTTAAGTAGCCTGAAGTCACACTGCATTCACAATAGGGAGGCATAGACCTGTATTTGCTATCATATAGATTACTAACTCCTTCTGCAATAATCTTCTGGGCCAGCCACCATAATCCCTACTTGGGTTTGCTTCACAGAGTGATCTAGGAATATACAGCTGGATTCACCTGGATTAAACCCACACATGCATTTCAGGAGTTCAGTCAATGGAACCAGACTAGAGCTAGTCATGTTGAAACCTCCCAAATGTATACAGCATGGACATTCAGCCTTAGCACCAAATATTTTGCTTTGCAGATCTTCTTACATTGCTCTTTACTATTTGCTATTGTAGACATAGTCTGTGCTAGTGCCAGGGAGAGATGAAAGCTGTCCCTGCCAGGCTGTATCATCTTACAGATGCTTGCAATAAAAAAAAGACAAGCCAAAAAAATGAAATACAGTGGCTAGGACACCAATCTAGGAGTCAAAGAATTAATTTAAATCTAAAACCAACAAGCTGAACAAGATAAATTGCCATTATGTGCCTTTATTTCATCTCCTTAGTCATCACAGCAAGACCTGTCTCTCACTGCATTTATACAGTGCACTGCACAAAAAGCCCTAATCTCACCAGAGAACACTAATCCCTGGTATTATGCAGTATGCTCTTAAAAACATAAGCCATCAACATTTCTTCCTGCAGAGCTTAAAACTGAGAATTTTAAGGCCTTAAGCACAAATTCATTGGAATCAACAGAGAGTTTTCAATGGCTTTGGATTATGTCCCAGAGAAACAAGCAGGCACAAGTAGACAGGAAGATAAGTTAGCAGAAAAAACCACTTTAACAGTAAGGGTGAACTTACTTTATGTTCTGAGGAACAATTTGCACACCTGTTTTATTTCAGAACCCTAATACAATTATACTGCAGGATACATTTGTAGCAAACATATACACTGGCTTATTAAATCATTTTTCTTTTTCACATTTCTCAGCAAAGCAACCTTTACATTTTGAGAAAAAGTTTTATAAAATTAAACAGTACAGTTTATTTATAAGTTTTATAAAATACACCTATTACGTGTATTTTTGTGAAGTGATCTTTCACCAGTGCAATAGCTATTAGTTAACAGTCTCTCTGCAAAATTGTTTGCGAAGGTAGGCTACAATTTAATGAAAAATATTTATTTTACAAAGTTACAGAGAAATGTAACCAAACATGCTAACAAGTCTCTGCCAAAGACTGCCTCTGAGTAATTACATAATTACTCCAGTGACTTTAGAAAAATTAAATAAGGTGGCCATTTGGTTTGGTTTTATAGATTTGTTCAAGCACAAACATGGTTTTGTGCTTATCTTTCACAGCCTCCCATAAGATCCTCACAGGGAATCTGATGAAGTATGGGCTGGATGAGCAGACAGGGAGGTGGACTGAAAACTGGCTGAAGGGTCAGGCCCAGAGGGTGGAGATCAGTGACACGAAGTCCGGTTAGAGGCCAGTAATTAGTGATATGCCCCAGGGATAAATAGTACGTCCAGTCCTATTCAACAGCTTCATTAATGATCGGGATGATGGGGCAGAGCTACACCTTCAGCAAGACTGTGGATTATACAAAACTAGGAGGAGCGGTCAAGATGCCTGAGGGTTGCGCTGCCCTCCAAAGTGACCCTGACAGCCTGGAGAAATGGGCTAACAGGAACTTCATGAGGGAACAACTGCAAAGTCCCACACCTGAAGAGGAACAATCCCACAGACCAGTACACACTGGGGGCACCCAGCTGGAAGCAGCTCTGCAGAAGAGGCCCTGGAGATTCTGGTGAACACCAAGTTGAACATGAGCCAGCAGTGTGCCCTTGTAGCAAAGTAGGCCAATAGTGTCCTGGACTGCATTAGAAGGAGCAGTGCCAGCAGGTCAAGAGAGATGATCTTTACCCTCTACTCTGCACTGCTGAGGCCACACCTGGAGAACTGTGTCCAGTTCTGGACTCCCCAGTACAAGCGAGATGTGGAGCTACTGGACAGAGTCAAGCAAAGGACCATGACGATGGTTAAGGGGCTGGAGCATCTCTGCTATGAGGAAAGACTGAGAGAGCTGGGACTCAACCATTCTGAGATTCTGTGAAGGTACAGCAGGAGTTTTATTTACAAACTTGCCTTCAGCATCTTTCCTCCCTGATCTGAGTTTTCTAGGTTTTCCTTATGTTTTTCCTCTTCTTCAGGTATTTCTGTGAAAAATATTTATCAAAAACTAGTATATTTTACACTGTATATTCTGAGAGCAGAACCCACATACAGAGCTTGACCAAGTTCAGTATTTTCCTAATCTGGTATTAAAACAGAGAACAGCTCAGAGGTTGGGCTTTTTTTCCAACAAGCATAAAAAAGAATAAGAATTACAATGTTTCTGGATTTTTCAGTTTGTGGAGGATTCTATTTCCTCTAAAGCCAGGAGTTGCATGAAATCATTCTTAATAGTTCGAGCAAGCAGGTAAGGCTGTCTCGATTTACAGTTTTTTATTTTACATCATCTTTTCCATTTACTATGATGAAAACCATACACCATGGAAGCAATTTGTAGAACACACACACTGTCTGCAGATCCACATTTCTTGATATAATTCTTTTATTCCACTGTCTCTAATAACATCTTGCACTGTTTACCCAAATATTTGAGGATAAGCCTCCTAACTTGCTGTGAGAAGCTATGGCCACACAGACTATACAAATAGTAATGAATGCTATAAAGAGTTATTGCAATGTGTGCGTGTGCTTTAATAAGTGTATTCCTTCAAGGAGCCAGATAAGAAGCACTTTATGTGGGAAATGAAGTGACTGGTAAGTAACATTAGGAATTTTTATTAGCAATACAAGTTTAATCAAAAAAGTCCAATAACACATGCCTCAAAGTTTCACCCTTCCCGAGAGGAAACAATAGCTAAATTAGTATGCTAGAAGACTGCAGACAAAAAATATGAACTTGCATAAAGTCAAATTAAGGTTCTCTGAAGCAGATTTTATTAAAAAAAAATATTTTGTTTATATTAATACTGCCTTTCAAAACCAGGACCCAGACTGTCCTTGAGCTCACATTCACCTTACAGCCAAACAAAAGCCCTTATTCAGACAAAGTCTGAGAAGGAGCCCTAGCAAAATACTAACATGTAATGTGATGGCATTTAAGCTTCTAGCTGTCAAAAATGCATTTATATGCTTCAGTTTGCTCTTGGCCTCATGTTCTGCAAGGCAGTTAGGACACCTCTAAATCCAAGAACTTCCAAGGAAGGTGGAGTCCTACCTTGCAAACTGAAAGAAAGTTAGCAATTTCATTTGGGAAGAAAGGTAAGTAAATTTTCCGTAAAAATCAGTAAATTGATCGGCTCAGCCTCTGGCCACATGATCACTAGCAGCAGCACAAGGAAGAGGGCAGATCCTGCAACTCAGGAAGCTGGGCATCACTTCTCAATATCAACCTGCCACTGGACCAGATGAGACATGCACAGAAATGTATCTAAAATTGCTAGTGCACCATCTATTCTGGAGACCTAAAATGAGAAAATGTTATATTATCATTTGTCTGAAGTATTCTTATGGTTGACAACTTGCCCATATGTATATTTTATCATCTTCGCTCAATACATGGTTACAAACCTTAAAGCTGAGTAATGCTATTAGCCCATTATATATGTGCAGAGGAACAAGTTGCAGTCAGAATACGATATCTTGCCCAAGGTCACATGGAAAACACAAAGCCTGTTTTCACTCTATTGTTATAAGGAGTAGCAAGTCAAACACGGTCCTGAGATCTTATTCCCCATCTGTGCCCAAAACATTTCTTTAGATAAGGCCAACTTTAGGAGACCCAATCTAGAAACTCAATATAAACTCATAATGAAATGAAAATTCAACATTTCCTCTGCTCAGCTCAGCAATACCACTCTTTCAAAGAGTAGCCATTTTCCAGGAGCCAGACATACTTCAAGGAAGTTATGCTAAGCTAACTTTGCAAAAGACAAAACTTCTAGTGGATGAGGAAACTTAGTCAACATCTTGAGTCTCAAAGTAGCACTGCTACTGTTAGATACTCCTTTCTCCAATACAAAAAAAAAATTAGTCACAAATATGGTCTCAAACGTCTTAATCAGAGTAATAGTCTAACTGCAGACAGCTTGTCTTAGGAGTCATCCTGTGAAGGTAACAAGCAGGTGCACTAAAGAGCAGGCACAGGGGCAGAATTTACATCCACTTTTTTCTTAGAGTTGGAAATGGCAAACATTTCTCACAGTCAAAATGAGACCAAGCTCAGGAATCAACCACTAAGAGACCAAATGGTCAAACTTTCCATACTCCAAGAGGGAAGGCAGCAAGTGAGGAAGATGTGGACATAACTTGGATTTATCAAGAGAGAATTGTATTTGACTAACCTGAATGAATTCTGTGTGAGATGACTGTGGACCTTGTGCACTAGAGGAAAGCAGAACATATTGCACATCTTGGCATTACCAAGGCCAGTCTTCCATATAACCCTGCCATAAGAATGGCTTGAGCGCAGCCCTGAAGAGAAGGACTTGCAGGTGTCAGTAGATGAAAAACTGAGCATGGGCTGGCAGTGTGTGCTCACAGCCCAGAAGGCCAAACAGATCCTGGGCTGCATCAAGACAAGTGTGGCCAGCAGGTCAAAGGAGGTGATTCTCCCCCTCTCCTCTGCTCTCACGAGACCCCACCTGGAGTACTGCATCCAGCTCTGGAGTCCTCAGCACAGGAAGGTCATGGACTTGTTGGAGCAAGTCCGGAGGAGGGCCACAAAGATGATCAGAGGGCTGGAGCACCTCCCATATGAGAACAGGCTGAGTGAGTTTGGGTTGTTCAGCCTGGAGAAGAAAAGACTCTGGGGGTACCTTACAGCAGTCTTCCAGTACCTGAAGGGGGCTACAGGGGAGGGACTTTTACAAGGGCAGGCAGTGACAGGACGAAGGGTAATGGATTTAAATTGGAAGAGGGCAGATTTAGATTAGATATTAGAAAGAAATTCTTTACTGTGAGGGTGGTGAGACACTGGAACAGGTTGCCCAGGGAAGCTGTGGGTGCCCCATCCCTGGAGGGGTTCAAGGCCAGGCTGGATGAGGCTTTGAGCAACCTGGGCTAGTGGAGGGTGTCCCTGCCCACGGCAGGGGGGGTTGGAACTAGATGATAACTAAGGTCCTTTCCAACCCTAACCACTCTACGATTCTATAATATATAGACAAGTAATTAAAGTTAATTAAGTAGAGCTAAAGCAAGCTACTATAAATCCAATATAGCTCACAGAAGAGAGGCCACTATCAGCAGTTATGTTGATTTCAAATTAAATCATCATTACGTCTCTAATTAGACATGCAATTATTATCTAGGATATTATTTTGGGAAGGTGTTTCCATCATGGTGGTAATAATCAAATGCCCATTGGTAGCTGGTTCCTCATCAAGCTATTCTACTTGAGTCAGAACTTCCATGCTCGGAGCCTGAAGAAATTAGCCAGATACACTATCAAAAATTAATGATACCCATAAATAAACTGAGAACATCTGAAGCCAAACAGAAGCACAAAGTGAATAAACACAGCAACAAGTATTTGCAAAGGTTCTTATAAAAATATGCTAATCTTCAAAAAACTGGAGAAAAAGACAAAAAAAAATATCACAAATAGCTGTTGGGGAGATACTTTTATCAAAAGAGAAAACATAGAAAGCAACAGCTCAGATACAGTCAACAGTCCAAACATGAAAGGATCTTACAGTCTTTCAAAAATATCACCCCTCCTTATTTAAGCAACGTACTAAAAACCAAAACAACACAAACACAACATACCACCTGAACTAAAACATACACTAATTTAAAACATTTTATCTATGTGTGTCTTATGTACTGTGGCCTCTGAATCAGAAAGTATTAATATACATTGGTGCTGCTACAATAAGCAAATGTTTCTACATCTGCTGCAAATTTCTGCCTAGATCAGAGAAAATCCTATTTACTATGTACACAAACCAGCTTCAAAAGATGTCCTCTCTCAGCTGTCTATTTCTGAAAAAAACAAAAATAAATGTGCAGTCTCTTGGAAAACACATTCCATAATACAGAGAAACAGTTTTCACATCCCTTTCAAGGTACAACAGTACAGGTGCTTGTATTGCTCTGCGCTAAAAACATCCAAGCTCTCATTTAATTACAAGGAGAGAAGCTTCTGAAAGAACAGGCTGCTGGTTGAAACAAAAAAGTAACACTGGTGTTAAAAACTTTTGTCATTCTTCGTGTAATCATTGCCTTTTATATTATTAGACCTGCAGACTGTATTTGCAAGGCTGTTGTCCAACTCAAACTGTCATAAAACTCAAAACCCCTCCATTTTCATTGTAACTGCAGGGTTTTCAAAAGCACGTACTCAGGACTTATGGGTTTAAATCACTTAACTTCAGAAAGTGTTACCTTGCCAGTGCAAAAATTATATTAAAAACTTGGAAGACAACTACATATATTTCACTCACCGTATTTTCCCTGGAAGTGCCACACAAGGGGCATCACAGAAGGTGATGTACAACAACAAAAAAGGGCTGTGGATTTGTCACAGTTCAGGGGGACAAGGCAGTGGGGAAGGGGGGCAGGAAAATAAAGAAAAATAATTTTAAAATCAAGCATCATGAAAGAAGTGATGAGATGAAATTATAGGAAAAAGGAAAAAACAGAGGCATTGGTTTGGGTAGGTAAATCCAAACATGGAGAAGTACAAAGGGAACAGTTGTGCAATATAGGAGATTTTAAAAATTGGATGTGAAGTAACAGTTATTTCAAGCCAAACCGAATGCTTGGAACAGCCCCAGCACAGACATACTAGGGGACCAAAGTACACAATCTGAAGAAAAAAATATTTTATAGAAAGTAAAATTTCAAGAAGTCAAAGCTTTCAGCTATGATATGGTTGAAGAAACAAATGGATTTAGGCTGATGTGTGTTAAGACCATACACCACACAGACAGAGAACACAGGCTGGCACATTCCAGCTTTCCACAGCAGGAGCTTGATGCAACTAAGCCATGAGAAGCTCAGAGAGAGCAATACTGCATAAAAAGGGATAAAATAACACAGAAAGGGTTAGGTGCTATCTGCCTGCCACATGCCCCACAGAGAATTGAAAGAAAAGTCTGCAGGGACAGCAGCTCACACTGACAAAGGAAATTGCTTTGTTCAAAAGGGTAACATTTTCCAAAACACTTAAGTGACTTTGTTTCATGCTAGACCCAAAGGAATTGTTGTTGTTATTCAAACAATAAATCATGCTCCCTGTAAGGGCCTGAAACAGCATTTGGTGTATCGACGATCTTTTTATCCTCACAGCATCCCAAATAAGCACCAGTCGGTCTTCAGCATTGCAGATTTGGTATAAATCACATTCTACAAATAAATCACTCCAAAAATAGATTCAAATTGCAAATATTTTCAAAACTGTTAGGGTTTCATTCATCAGTGTTCTTTTTGTTTACTTGTTTTAAGACATTAATTTTCAAGTTGTGTTTCCTCAGAAACATCCCATCAGCTGCACCAAGCAGGGTGGCTATGTAATCTCTATTTACATAACAGGCCTTAGCCAAAAGGTGCATTTTCTCAGGGATCTAAAAATCACAGATCCAACAGAGGCAACACTGAATATACTTCATCCCGTGTTGTTTTAAGCAGCACCTGTGCACAGCACTGTATGCATGACTCCAAATGACTTTTTATCTAGCAAATAGCAGAAGTTGACTCTTCATGAAACATCCTGGTGTTCCATGAAAAGATAGATGGAGAAATAGCATGGTTTAGCAAACACTTCAATATGTGTCTGAAGCCATATTTAACTGATGTGAAGGATAGGCTCACTGTCCTACCAGAACTTAGCATTACGAATGCTGTTGAAAGTTTCAGGAAACTACTTTTCCATAAGGCATCAAAGACCACAAAGGTCAGTAGGTAGCATACCTTCAATATTAGAGTTTACAGGACTAAACACACTGTTGCAGGCCATAAGACAATTCTTGAATAAGCAGGAAGAACTTATTACACATACTGATTTGGGGGAAAAAAGGAAAAAGTCTGACTGCTACTTCAGCCAACTGATTGGCTTGAAACCTTTGAACCACTTTATTACAGAGGGTAACAGTGAATGGGCAGCACAGGGTTACAAATGCACATCAACTTCTGTATACAAAGACAGAAAATCCCCACCCATCATACTGCATAGGCACTTAGACCTGTTCAGGTCCTAAAGCAAACTGACAAAAGCTTTAGCCCTAGTTTTTTCCATTCCACTCATCTTCCCAACCTAATTCATGCTGGCTATTTTATCACTGCCCATGAAGTGGCTAAACAGGTCAGCAGCTGCCAGAAAGCCTCAGGAAAGACTCTATTTCAGAATTTCCATATATTCTCTAATCACCTGGGTTTTTTCTTAGTGTTCCAGGAACACAAGACTTTCTAGATGCTCAAGGGCCTTCTCCAACAAACAACTATGGGGAAAAAGCAGAACTTGACAAGAGTCTTCATCTTTATTGCAGCCACCCATCACATCCATGCACATTCTTCTATTTGCTCACCTAATTCATTTTCCACAAGAGGCAACAGGTTGTTTCTCCCCCTCCTCCCCATTATTATGATTAAAGCAGGTGCATGTTTCCATTTAAATGAGCACAAAACATGAAAACAGATGATGCCTACTATCATTAAACTGGGATCATATTCCAGTTTAGGTTTGATTTCCTTTTTAGCATGATGGGCATTTTTTTCACCTACAATTTCTAATGAGGAATAGAAGTATTCTAATTGGGAGCAAAGAAATACTTTCACAGGTAGCTTTGTTTTCCTGAGTTTGCGTTAGGTATCCATTCATTAGTCTTGTCAGATAATCAAAGTTTCAAATGCACCCATCTGACTTCCTTTCCTCAGTATTCTCCATTATGAAACACCTTAAAGTGGACTTAAATGGTGGGCAACCAGATCTATATCATTTTTTGCATGCTCACATAGATCTTCTAGTTTCTTACATCCCATCTGTCATATTAGGATGCCTTCTGTCCTCTTCATAGCCCATCAAGGATTTTCCCCTGTGCTAACTGCAAAGTTTTCTCAAATAATGTATCCAGAACCTAGACTGATGATCCAGAGACTTAAAGCTCAAGAAAAGGTGAGGACTTTGAGACAGATTTTTTCTCCAACTGCCTAGCATGATATATTGAACTTGCTTTTTTGCCTCAAACCCATGACAGCTGAGCTGATCCACTGTCTTCTCTCAATGAGCTCATATACAACTCAAACCCCTAACAGTAAAGTCAATGGAGACTTTCCCGTGGCTTTGGAACAAGATCAAACAAAAGTGCATAAACTGTACTGAGGAAGTAGCGTTCAAATCACTGTCACCTTTAACAGCATTCCCATAAGTAAGTAGGCAGCCTCAGTTGAGGTAATGCCTGAAGTTTGTTCAGCACACAAAATGCACATTCCCTTATCAAAAAAAAAACCCTGCCTAGAAAGGATCAGTCACGGAACTTGATGGGCAGCAGCACAACTTCTGTAACACAAAAAGCAGTGGTGAGACATCCCATGTTTACTGTGTCTGGAAGTGCTGAAGACATTACTAATTCACATGTTTTCAAAACAAATACACATTTTGTCATTACAATAGGCTTTTAATATCATATACTAGCTTTTACAGAATCAAGTTAGAGTACAACCCCAAGCAAATATGCCTTTATTGCAGTAAGAACAGGATCATGAAATTAAACTGGTCACAATCACCATCTCAACACTGCTCCACATTTGGTTCTGCTCCAAACAGTTTAAAATGCCTTGGGGAAATCCAGCCTATTTAATGTATCTGAATGGCAGGAATTATCTGAATCACTATTTGTTTTATTAGCAGCAATTCTCAAATACACTATCTTTTTTATTCCATTAAACATTTCATTACAACTGTAAATAGCGAAACATAAATAGAAACAAAAATGAGAATAGAATGACTAGTATTTATGAGCTGCTGATTATGTTCACATCATGCAGTCAGAAAAATATCTAAGTTTTTAAATTCTTAGTTTTACTAAGAAAAATTAATACTATGCACAACTGTATTCACCTACAAAAACTGCACATAAAAAAGAGGGTTTACAGGCTGCGCAAAAGTGGAAAAAATAGGTAAAATTGTCTCTGCCTTCAGAGACCAAGCCAATGAAATTTTGCTAAAAATACCACTCTGATATTTCTCTGTCCAGAGCTAGATATTATCTACACAGTCAAATTACACAATGCACTGATCAAAGCAAAAGAAGCTGAATCCCTGCAAAAACACTTAAATCATACATTATATTTGGAAAGCCTTAATAAAAGTGAAAGAATTCTGAGAAGCGAACCTTAAAAGAAAAAAGTTTAATGGATAAGCATCCAAAAAAAACTAGGAATAAGTTTGTGATCTAATAAAATATATTTTCTGATTAAATTAATTCACTTCCCCGGCACCAATGTGTCACTCATTCCCTCTCTTCCTCCTCCTGGACTTCTGAGGTTCTCCTAACTTCCTGCACATATTTCTTCACTTTTAGCTGAGTGGTCCTTCTGCCCACTAAGGTGCAGTAGACAGTCAGACGATTCCAAGAAGCCCAGTATTTAAGTCATTTTGAGCGAACAGTAGGCAAACTTGCTTCCTTTGTAACACTAATGACCAGTGGATTCAGGAGTGCCTCAATTCTCAATAAATGACTCGACTGCATGCCCACCAGATAACCCCCAGGTACACAGGCACTTTGGTGTTCCCCTATTCTGGAAACCTGGGCATACAGGTCACAAGCAAGCAGCAGCACAGGTCCCTGATTTGGCTGATTAGGGGATATGGATCCCAGCATGTCCCTGTTGCCTGATCTAGATGTATTCTCAACAATCTACTCCAGCTCCCAAGAACTGTGAAGGACAGATTGCAAGTGACTTAACCATCCACTCAAACTACACAATGTTACAGACACTAGAAGAGTTTCACTGCACTGGAAAATTAGTGTTATACTTTTTCACTCTAACAGCTGTCATTTAGTAATACAAAATCTAGTAATGCAAAGATTCAAAAAAATCATCCAAATCTCATTTTAAGAAACCTCCTTTCACATTCTGAAATATGACAGAGGAAGTACTCAGTTTAAGAGGATACATGGACCTTCCAAGACATTAGCAGGGCACCCGTGTTTTTTTTCCTCTCAGTAATGAAACTACTTTAAAAGCCTGGAAATCAGACCTTACATAATGTTACAAAAAGAGCAGGCCAAAAGGTGGACAGTCACAAGCATGTCCCTCAGGGAAGGGTTCCACCAGGGAGACACCTAAGGAGTCTATTCGCCAGCACAGGACTTTCTTTTTTAGGAATGATTAAGAACATATGGCTTCCCATCTTGCATAATGAAGGAGGCTTTGTTAATCATTGGCATGAGTTGGTCTGTTGTTTCCATCTTTGGATAGCCCAGTAAAGAGATCTTCATTGCAGTATTTTAGCATTCCTTATTCTGGAATTGAGGAAGGCCTAAGCTAGACATACATTCAGCCACTGAGACCTTTGGGCACAGATGCTTCTTTGGGTATCCTCTACAGACAGTTAAATTATTGCATTTGTGAGAAGATATTCACCATGGGTAATTTTCCTAGTGTCCTAATTACTCTCGCTGTCTTTAAAAGTGTTGCTGCTCATGGTCTGCTACAAGATCAAAACACGGAAAACTACAGAGTACTTTTTGTGTAACAGACAAGGAGATTAAGGTGCAAGTTCCTGAAGCTGCTGTTTCAAAATCCTTAAACAAGGATGGTCAAGGCTGGTAAGAAGAAGGGATGACAGTAGCAAAAATGTAACTTGGATTTTCTATAACACTGGTACCATTATGAAAGAAGTAGCAGTGAAAACCACTTTTCCCATATCTTCACTGAAGTTAGGCTATGTTTGTTCCAGATGCTAAATCTCACGTCTTCTGTTCAGAAACTAGAAAACTCCATTTCTAAAAAGTCTTTGATTAGTTGAATTAAATTTACACACGCATATATAAATCAATTTTAAATGCAACTTTGAAACTTCAAGTTGTTTTGTTTTCTTGTACAACAACATGAAGCCAAGTCAGTTACAGTGACTATGCCTCTCAAATATTTTTATTTTAGCTTTGGACATTTGGACTTTCAAAGTGACTGATGCTAAAATCATCAGACATGATGTGTTAGATGAATGCAACGTTGAAAGTTTCTCTCATATGTCAGACAACTAAGAGTAGCTTCTAAGGCTAGTGTATTGGGTTTATGTGGCTAGGTTGGGAGGAGGGGGGCAGATGGACACGGGACTGCAGAGGTGGTCTCTGTGAGCAGAGACCAGGGGCTGCCCCCATGTTGGACAGAGCCAGTTCCAGCTGGCTCAACCCGTTCCCAGCTGGCCCAAAGACAGCCTGTCTTGCCAAAGCTGGGCCCATCAGCAATGCTGGCGGTGCCTCTGTCGACAACATATTTCAGAAAGGGTAAAAAACACTGTGTGGAACAAGAGTGAGAAAAAGGTGAGACAAACAGCCCTGCAAACACCAAGGTCAGTGAAGGAGAAGACAAAGGAGGTGTTCCAGGTGCTAGAGCAGAGATTCCTCTGCTGCCCATGAAGACGAAGTGGGTTGTCCCCCTGCAGCCCATGGAGGACCATGCCAGATAGCCACACTGCAGCCCCTGAAGGGCCCCTCATCAGAGCATGTGGATGTGTCCTGAAGGAAGCTACAGCCTACAGAAAGTCCACACAAGAGCAGGCTCTGGCAGGAGCTGTGGCCCATGGAAAGGAGCCCATGAAGAAGCAGCTTTTCTGGCAGGAACTGCAGCCCACAGGGGACCCACACTGGAGCAGTTCATTCCTGAAGGACTGTACTCCACGGAAAGGACCCACACTGGAGCAGTTCATGAAGAGCTGCAGCCCATGGAAAGGACCCACATTGGAACAGTTTGATAAGGAATGTATCCAATGAGTGGTACCCGACACAGAGCAAGGGAACAATGTGAGGAGGAAAGAGGGGCAGAGACAACATGTGATGAACTGGTCACAACCCCCATTCCCCAATCTTCTGCACCACTCAGGCTATTGGGGGGAAGGAGGCAGAAGAGGCAGGAACAAAGGACTGAAGTTGACCCTGGAAAGAAGCAGGGAGGGGGGAAGGGTTTTTTTAGCCTTGTCCTTGTTTCTGATTATCCTACCCTATTCTTAACTGGCAATAAATGAAATTAATTTTACTCAAGTTGAGTCTGTTTTGCCTATGACAGTAATCAGTGAGCAATCTCCCTGTGTTTATCTCAAGCTACAGGATGTTTTATCTCATTTTTTCCTCCTGTCCTGAGGAGGGGGAGTGAGAGAGCAGCTTGGTGGGCAGCTGGCAGACAACCAAGGTTAACCTACCCTACTAGAAAGAGAAAAATCAACTATTAGGTATCATATTTTCTCTGCTTTGCAATACAAAATTACTTTTATGTGTGGTAACTAATGAAAGAAGTTATTCTTTCCCCTCCAAATATCAAGATTTCAAATTCCCCATACTATTTTAGAAAGAAATAATTTTACATTTTCTCCCCTAAAATACTATTCAGTATTTTCCCAACACTGTTCAATGATTTTGGCCCCCTTTTTCCACTTCTCTGAAAGTTTATTTTCTCTAATTACATTTGTCTACAAAACATTACTAGAGAAAGACACCTTCACAGAAAGCAGCATTTCAAAAGAGGAATTCCTCCACACAGAGTCTGTCAGCAGTGATCGAAGTGCATGCTACTACTTCAGCAAAAACCTCAACACATGCTAGTACTACTGTTGCAGGCAGGCGATACCAAATGTCAGTCTTCTCTTGAGAGAGAGCCAAAGTCCCTCTAGTTAATAGAGTTTGTTCCTTCGAGTTTCATGATGAAATCTAAATATAGATATCTATCTCCAGGACCAGATAGACGTTTGGAATTTTAATTTGCGACCACACCATCAAAAAGCTCCAAATGCTGGAAACCAACTCTTTAGAAGCCTCTGAATTGTCCCCACATGTGTACCTTCGTCCATGGTGCACTCCACTCTTCTTAGTATCCGACATTATTCCAGATGACAAATTATTTATAACCGCTTAATGCAAAAGACTGACAATTCATTTAACTCAAAAAAGACATGTGTAGCATTTACTGCAAGACAGGTGCTGCTTTGGGAATGCGTGTGATTATTTTTTGAATTCTGATTTAGATCCTTTCATTATTCTCCCTTAAGTTAAAGTTGCTGTCTCTGTCCAGCAACTGATCTGGCTTGACTAAGGTCTACTCCTGTTACTTGCTTTACACCAAGCTATGTTCACTTGTTACAGGTTATAGCTATGCACGTGGTGTCTTCTGCCATCCTTTAAGAAGTCAAACTCTGAAGCCTATAAATCTGTCCTCTGACTTTTAACACTTATGCTAATTTGCTAACATGCAAGAGCAGAAATGTAATTTTAAACTGTCCAACAATGTTTTTGTTAAGAATTTCATGTATTGTAAAAAAAGAGGAAAAAAGGCTGCTTAAGAGAACTACTACATTTTGAATAATGAAAGTGAACTGGCAAAACTGGATTTGGCATTCCAACTTTTAGAAAGACCTATTACAGGTGAATGAAAGTTGTATTTTATTTCCGATTTGGTCATGAGGCTCTGAGAAGTACCATAGCCATGCTTGTTGGTCAGCATTGTGAATTGTCTTAGGCCTGACATTTGCATGTTAAATATCTGCCTCTGTTGCACACAAGACTGCCCTCCCTCTACCTCACAGCCTCTTTTCTCTCTGGGTAGCAGTGCTGCCAAAGGGATAGAGGTATGATGACCAGCTGCATAACATCAACTGGCCAAGTCAACTCAAGCAAGAGTACTTAGAATCTGAAAATCCCAACATTGCCTTTGCTTCTGATCAGAACTTAAGTAAAAACAAGAGATGATGCAAGGATTATCAATAACTTCTCCTAATTATGATAATACTAAAGGTAGCCGACTGAGAACCTCCAGAAAAAACTGTTATGATATGAGGTCTCACAAAAAGTTATAGTCTTGAAGCAGTTTTTAAAAGACACCTTTTAAAATGTTTTAACTTAATTAAGTAAACACTTAAATCTAAAAGTTATTAGAGAAAGACTACAACTACATCTTTGAGAAGGAACAACTATATTTGTCATAAAAAAGAACGTATACTTGAAGCATATCTGTTGTACTTTAAAAAGAAAACTGTTCTGCTTTTTCTTTGAAGTTTTGATTATTTTAAATTAAGTTCTCTATAATTCTTTGCTGAGGTACTAGGAAAGCAGCTATGCTGTTCTCCTCATTACTGAAGGATACACAGACATGATGGAGACCTGCTGTAAATTAAACCAGACATAGGAAACTCCCACCAGCTAAAGGCTATCGGGTCACTTACTCTTTCTCCCTGTTCCTACCTCCTTCTTCTTCTTCTCTTAACCAATTCACATTTCATCAAAAAAAGGCAACACCAGACCAAGACAAACAAACCAAAAACCACTATCCAAAGGAGACTTTAAGATACTTCACACAACAGTTTTCACCCCAACATTTCCAGTACCAGGCAAACAACATCACAAAAAAGCATGAGGAACCAGCTTCAAATCTGAACAGCCTCAGCTCTGCAGGAATTTCAGCCAAAGGTTTGCAACACCACCAGCCACATCTGCAATGCCAGAGTTCCTCACACTTCTAGTAGTTTACTCCATTAAAAGCATGGCCCTTTGACCCATCAGTTACAGCACACATGAACACTGAGGCCTCACTTCAGAAAAACACCCTCATCAGCCTATCTTTAAACATGTTACAGCAGATTTATTCAACCTTAAATACATCGTCTGGGTTCACAAAAGAAAATGGGTGAGTTGTGTTCAGATCTTGTATGGCACAAATTGTGTTGCTGCCACTTGGAAAAAGATAACTCACACAAACAATCAGCCAATGAAGAGACACACTGTAGTAACATCCATTTGAAGAACAATCAATAAGCAAGACACCAGCAATATGTTCTAGATTTTGACTTCCTCTATGATCAGTCAATAATTAACTATTGAATAATTTTAAAGAAACCATATCACATTTGTGTATCTCAACTTGTTCTCTGCTTTTAGAAGAGATATGGCAGCAGTTAAATTTTGAACCACTTTACCACACTCTTCAAATTGAGATTTAAAAAGAAAAAAAAAAACCAACTAAAAACCATAACACCAAAACCCAAACTTTGTTACAGTTTTGAAATCTAGAAACCAACTGTTTGTATATTTGAGATTTTTTTTTCTTATATAACCAATATGATAAAAATCAGCTTCAGAAGACTTTTTTAGTCCCTCAAACTATATATGAATTAATACGAAGCATTGCACAGGAATAAGTCATGCTACTCACTTTAGCAAAAGTCAATATAATATATCTACCGTGGTCTACAAGGATTTACAGGAAGTAGTGTACAAAATATACTGGCCCAATTTCGTCCCTATTACAACCACACTGAAATCAATTTAAGAAATAATTTCAATGAAGCAAGAACCAACCCCTCCACAAGGCCTGCAGAGTACATATGAAACTTCAAAATCTGTTCATGTGTATCTTGACTTACACTCACTATATACCCTTCTTCTGCCTATATCTGTCATTAATGTAGCATCTAATTTATGACGACAGACTCTCAAAATCAGTGCCTACATGAATGTTCACTCCTTGTATTTTGATTTTCTTTGTAGGTGTCAGGTAACATGATTATCTCAGAGGGAGCTGCAATTAAATGTTATTTGTGTTCTCCATCTACCTCATGAAGTTTATATATCTTCACTATCCCATATTGGTCATAAGCTGTCATATGTCAATGACTATACCATTCAAAATGATGCATCTCAAATTAATTGGCCTGTCTTTTGGAACAGAAGAGTGGCTAATAACTTATTTGGCAAGAAAATACCCAAAAACCCTCAAAGATTTATCTGAAATAGAAAATAACAATGTTACTTCAAAACTGTATAAGCAAAATACAGTCTAGAAAGTAATACATATTTTATCTACATTCATTAACGGGAGCTATGCAATAGCCTGGCTGTTATAACACTTATGAGTAATGCAGTTACCTTAAATCATAAAAACAAAGTATTTTCACATATATACTGTTGGCATATATAATGTACTACAGGGTATTCACAATAAATGTCAATGAAATCAATACTTCATGGTAAGCAAGAAATATCAGTGTTCCAATTTTTTTTCTTTATGTTGTTCAAATAGGCTCTGGGAATAAAAATAACTGTATTAAATAAGAGGGAAATCCCCAAAAGAACATGCACTCATACCAGACTGATTACAGGAAAAGCTTTTCACACCAGTGCTGCAGGGTTATTGAAGACTATTATTGTGACAAAATACTGGCTTCATCAAAAAAAAAAAAAAAAAAAAACAACTACAAAACAGACAACCAAACCACACACAAAATAAAGGTTTTGCACTTGTAATCTTCAAAGAAGTTAATGCCAATTTTCCTCATCCATGCTAATATTGTGGCACGATTTGAAATACAGATATCTGAACATGCTAATATGCAGCTACCAGAACAGTAGTTAGCTCTCAAACTGTTGACAGATTATCCCCCCCCTCCAATCAAGAATCATTTATTTGATGACACATATCAACATGTAGGCATATGTAGCAAAAACCTGTTACAAAAGCCAGAGCTCAGATTTCTGTGCTTTCTATGTCTTGGCCATCAGCTGTACTGAGATAAGGCACTGACCTTTCTTCTTGATTCACAATGGGAGAATACTCTGCTTACAAGCTTACTACTGTGAAGCTTTGTTGTTAGCATGAAGAATCACAAAAACACGTGTAAGAAGGCAGATAGGATTCAATACCTTTCACAACATTTGAAATGGGATATTTCCAACTGTTCATCAGTTCTTGTCATTTCCCCAGAAATGTAAACAACTAAAGTTTAAGATTTCACTAATAGGGATAAAATACTCTGCAGGTTAGCGGGAAAGGAGGGTAATACTCCATGAACCATTGACAGAGGAGCTTTTTTTCAGTTTTCATCTTTAAAGGACTCTACTATGCCATCTAGAATTTTCATGGAATAAAGCCAATTTATCCTTGCAATGAGACCATTTCTATCCAAAGAGACTTCAGGTAGCTGTACCACAAGAAATATTTTTCTGTGTTTCTTGAAATCAATGTGACTGCGATTGCAAATTACTCACAAATGTGAAGAATGGAAGACTGTTGCATTATGCAAAGCCATCCACACACTTTTACATCCCTGTAAATGCAGCTACTTCCCTGTTTGGATTGTACTGTACCCAGTAACAATGGGTTCCACCTAACAAGCTATTCAGAAAACTCTTATACAGTATGCAGGTCATCTCAAGCCATTTCCTTGCTGTTAGAAGTAACATGAAAAATGCTTTCATATCTCTTCTGAGACATGAATACTTAGAAGCATGTTAAATTATCATCAAATATTCACTAGATCTATCCACAGTATCAGTTCTATTGCGGTCCCAAACACGCTTAGTTAAATCATAACTACTCACTACTGCAGGAAGAGACGTCTTGAAGGAAATCTCTTCTACCTCACACAGATTGAATATTTTCAAAGTCACATGCATGAAGAAGAAAGGGGGTGGGAAATAGCAGCTAGAATTAAAAAAGCTATTTTCTTTTAGCAATTCTAGAACTCTATTATAATCACTGTGAGATAAATGCTCTAACCTCCATCTGCACCATCCCAATCTTTCTCCTCCTACAACAGTGCTGAATTTGCGGGACTATAAGAATGAGTAAGCCGAGAACATTCAAAAATATTTCCAGTTAGGATGAGACTTGCATGTGGTTTGGGAACAGTACTGACATCCCATTTACCTCAGATTTGACCAGTCTGGGACTTCTAAGTAGATCCTTTCGCTACCATTTGGGAAATGCCATGCCCAATTACTGAAGCAATGCATTTCTTCCAGAGTCCAAGCTGGCAGAGAGGTAGCCTAACAGAGCACCTAGATAGAGGTCTAGAAAGAAAAAAAGGGGGGGAAATAGAAGCTGGCTTACGTGCTCCAGTTTGTCTTTCCTCCTCAGCCAGACACTGGCACTGTAGTCCTGCTGCTTGACGGTGCTGTAGAAGTTTGCACCTACTCTGGTGAGGCTTGGGGAAGGCTCCCTGGGTCTGCTCTTCAGCCTCATCTGCTCGAAGCCCTCATGGGGGGATGAGGAGAGCCAGTCATGCCTGACTTCCATCTTGACATGACAAGGCAAAGTCCAAGGGAAAAAAAAAATCAGAAGAAATCAAGAAATTAAGAGGCACGAGATGAAGAGGGTCCAAAAAAGAACAGGATGAGGGAACAAGAAAGAGAAGGAAAGCAAAAAAACCCCAAAAAACAGAAAATGGGAAGAGAAGAGGGAGAAAAGGAGAAATAACAAGGTAGGTGGAGTGGAGGGAGAAGGAAATGCTGCAGGTAGGAGAAAGGAGCGGACTGCGAGAGATGAAAGGGCGCTCGGGAAAGAAGACGCTCCAAGACGCCGCTGCTTGTTGCCCTCGCCGCCAGCGAGCTGCAGTCCAGGACCGGCACAGCGGTACCGGCACAGCGGGA
>NW_010135892.1:0-973 GCF_000699245.1 Pterocles gutturalis
CTAATCACGCCTGACAAGAGAGCGGCACAAGGATGATTGATAACCTGCCTGACCCATCGTGTGCTGGGAGGAGCGAGGGGGAAATCCCAGGCAGCCAATGAGAGGAAACATCACCTGGGTGGGCACTGGAGGGTGTGGGGGGTGAGCTTTCAGGCAGCCAATCAGAGAGAGTGTCACCTCAGGGAAGGGCAGGCACTGCACCTGTGCAGAGTGACAGCCCCAGAGGCCAATCAGAGGCCATCACCTCCAGCAAAGGGCGGGCATTGCAGCACAGCTGCCTGACTCCTGGGGACCAATGGGAGGCAGCATCCCCTCAGGTGCAGGGTGGGCACCGCCCCTGGGCAGACTGACCCCTTGGGGGCCAGTGGGAGGCAGCATCCCCTCAGCAGGGTGACTGACAGCCCTCCCGACCTATGCTGGTGCAGACCTGTGTGAGCAAAAGGCGGGCTCTGTTTGCCATGGTGCATGCGGGGCCTGTCCCGAGGCCCAGCAGCCCCTGGCCCAGGCCCAGGGCCCCTCTTCCCCCTTTCCACACCCACACCCACCCCCATGCTCGGAAACCCCCCGTCTCCACAGGAGCACCCAGCTCACAGAGTCAGTGTCCCACGGCCGTGCCCCCGGACGGCAGCCTTGGGATACACACCCGGCACATGCCTGGCACACGTGATTTACATGCTCGGCAAGGCTGCAGCCCACGCCTTGCAACCTCCTTGCGCACCCCTTGCACCCCCTCTTGCACACTCCTTTCAGCATTGTTGCGCCCCCCTTTAAACGTGCCTTGCACCCCTGCACATTCCCTTGCACCCTCTCTTGCACACCGCTTGCACCCCCCGCCTTGTACCTCCTCATTGCACACCCGTTGCACGCTCAGACTGAGGCTTTCGGCCCTCTGTATTGCAGACATGATTCTGAAACTGACCCTTTGGTCTGTGAGAAGGGGAGTTTGGAAGATAAAAGTGAGGCTTAAAATAGG
>NW_010135893.1:0-573 GCF_000699245.1 Pterocles gutturalis
GGGCGGGGGGACAGGGTCTCCCTGGGGGCAGAGCGAAGCTGCGCGGCAGCGGGGCGGGCAGCGGAGGTGGCTTAAATTGGGAACATGAGGCTTTGTTGCAGCCACAGAGAGAGGCTGGGTCATGGTGGGGGGATGGAGCCTGAGAAAAGTTGATGTTTTCAGGGGCTTGTTGCCTGTGTTTTAGGTTTGGGCTTTGCCAAGTTTGGAGGAGTTAGTTGAGCACAAAGACCGGGAGCATCTTAGAAGCGTGTGTGCTTGCTGAGAGCCAGGGTGCGTTTCGGGAGCGGGAGGAAGCGCGTTCTTGGTGTCCAGCGTCGCTCTGCAGCAGGAGGTGTAGTTAAATGGGGATGCGGAGCTCCCTGGGGAGCGGGGGGCGACGGGAGCGGGCACCTGACCCACACATCCTGGAAAACAGGCAGCCCTGTCGTGCTGGAGAAGTTTGGTGTGTTTGGTTTAGTTTGTCCAAGGTTCCTCCACTCTCTCTTTTCCTGGGATGAAAAGGGCGGTCTCTGCCAAAGGAGCTGGTGCTACAGGAGCTAGCCTCTTACGGCGGGGGTATCCTCCTTAGACGAG
>NW_010135893.1:604-15760 GCF_000699245.1 Pterocles gutturalis
CTCATTAGCCGAGCCTTTCTTTGAGAGCTCCTCCGCTGTACATGTGCTCCTCTCGGCCTGGTGACTCTGTAGTTGGCAGGCACGAGGAGCGCGCGTGTGGCAGCCTACGCGCACAGTTGGGGATTTTTTTATTGGTTTGTTTTAGTAAGAGCTGAAGTAGAAACATTAAATGTTTTATAAGGACAATGTATCTAGAGAACTGGTTCCTTTTTTGAATCTCCAAATGTATATGTGGTCAGCGCCTTCCCTCATTTACATGAATTTTGTTTTTCTTCATTCCATGGTTCAGTTTTATATTGGACTAGTGGCATTTTTGCTTCACTCAACATCTCTGTATTTATTGGAATTGGGATATTTGAACTCTCTTCTGTTTCTCGTTAACAATTCTGCTTATGAAAGCTGCCAACATTTTATGTATTTTTCCTAAAATGACTGTTTTGTTGCTGGAGTTGGTGCTGTGTTTCTTTATGGTGATATCAAATTATAAAATATTTTCCAAAACCTCATATTGAGCAAAGGAAATAGTTATTAAAACGGAGGCTGGACCCTTGTTGGTTTATCCTGAAGTTGTTTCTCCTGTGATGTCTTGAGATCTCTAATGGTGATTTTCTGGGCTTTTTAAATTTGTTTGGGTTTGTTTTAAGCAGGCAACATTACCTTTCATACGAATGAATGTGGTAATGGTGCAGATCTCTTCTCTGATTTTCTTGAGCTGTCTCAAATCTGATGCTTTTTTTTCACCAAGATGTTCAACTCTGCTATTGAGCAGCCTTTCATTCTGTTACAGTTTTGAGACAAAACTGAAGGATTTTGTTTAATGGAGACATTACTTAAAATTGTGTTGATGTAGCATTTAAAAAGACCCACAAAATCACAGGTGATCACTTAACACTGTAGCTTTTTGAAATGTTTGTATTGCTTCGTTGCACATTGTGTTTTGCTTTATTCATTGTTTATTGCTTTACAGTACAGTGAACAGGTGTTAAACCTTCTAAAGAAAAATGCTTTTTATTAATACTATATGTTGGCATATTTGTGAATTATATGTACAAATATTGTTATTTATCTTTCTCAAACCTCCCTTGAAATTCAAGAGAGGGGGTTTTTTTGTTGGTTTTTTTTTTTTTTTTTATGCTGTAGTAGCAGAAGCCCGTAGTGTTGTTGAGAGCTTTGTCCTTATTTCACAGATGCACTGGGAATTGTTTTTAATCTCCTTTCTGCTTTCCCATTACAGATGGTGATGACGACCCACAACTCTCCTGGGTGGCTTCATCTCCCTCCAGCAAAGATGTTGCATCACCCACTCAGATGATAGGAGATGGGTGTGATCTCGGCATTGGGGAGGAGGAAGGGGGGACTGGCCTGCCGTATCCCTGTCAGTTTTGTGATAAGTCCTTCATTCGCCTGAGCTACCTTAAAAGGCACGAGCAGATCCACAGTGACAAACTACCTTTCAAATGCACCTACTGTAGCCGGCTTTTTAAGCACAAGAGAAGTAGGGATCGCCACATAAAGCTTCACACAGGGGATAAAAAGTACCATTGTCACGAATGCGAGGCTGCGTTCTCTCGCAGTGACCACCTCAAAATTCACCTGAAAACCCACAGCTCCAGCAAGCCGTTCAAGTGTACTGTGTGTAAACGTGGGTTTTCTTCTACCAGCTCATTGCAGAGTCACATGCAAGCTCATAAAAAGAACAAGGAACATATGGCAAAGACTGAGAAAGAGGTGAAGAAGGATGATTTTATGTGTGATTACTGTGAAGAGACATTCAGTCAGACTGAAGATTTGGAGAAGCACGTAATGACACGCCACCCACAGCTTTCCGAGAAGGCAGATTTGCAGTGTATTCATTGCCCTGAAGTATTTGCAGACGAAAACTCGCTGCTCTCACACATTCATCAAGCCCATGCCAACAAAAAACACAAGTGCCCTATGTGCCCGGAGCAGTTTTCTTCAGTGGAGGACGTCTATTGCCACTTGGACAGCCACAGACAACCTGACTCCAGCAATCACAGCATCAGCCCTGACCCAGTCTTGGGGAGCGTGGCGTCCATGAGCAGCGCAACGCCCGACTCCAGTGCGTCAGTGGAAAGAGGTTCCACCCCAGATTCGACCTTAAAGCCTTTGAGAGGGCAAAAGAAAATGAGGTCTGTGGACAGAGAGGAAGGCCAGAACTGGTCTAAAGTTACTTACAGCTGCCCGTACTGCTCGAAGCGCGACTTCAACAGCCTTGCTGTTCTGGAGATCCACCTGAAGACCATTCACGCAGACAAACCTCAGCAAAGCCACACGTGCCAGATCTGCCTTGATTCCATGCCTACACTGTACAACTTGAATGAACATGTGAGAAAGGTGCACAAAAACCATGCCTATCCCATGATGCAGTTTAGCAACATTTCTGCCTTTCACTGTAACTACTGCCCGGAGATGTTTGCAGATATCAATAGCTTACAAGAACACATCCGTATTACTCACTGTGGCCCAAACGCTACCCCTCAAGATGGCAACAATGCTTTCTTCTGTAACCAGTGCTCCATGGGCTTTCTGACCGAAGCAACCTTGACTGAGCATATTCAGCAGACTCACTGCAATGTAGGAAATTCAAAATTGGATTCCCCTGTCATTCAGCCAACACAGTCTTTTATGGAAGTTTATTCATGCCCTTATTGCACAAACTCCCCCATTTTTGGCTCCATCCTGAAGCTTACAAAGCATATTAAAGAAAACCACAAGAACATTCCTCTGGCACACAATAAGAAGTCAAAAGCAGAGCAGAGTCCAGTTTCTTCTGATGTTGAAGTCTCTTCCCCTAAAAGGCAACGGCTTTCTGCTAGCGTAAACTCAGTGTCTAATGGTGAATACCCATGTAATCAGTGTGATCTAAAGTTCTCAAATTTTGAAAGTTTTCAAACCCATTTAAAGTTGCATTTGGAGTTGTTGTTGAGGAAACAGTCTTGCCCTCAGTGTAAAGAAGACTTTGATTCCCAGGAGTCTCTTCTGCAACATCTCACCATACATTACATGACAACTTCAACTCATTATGTATGTGAGAGCTGCGACAAACAGTTTTCTTCAGTGGATGATTTGCAGAAGCATTTGTTGGACATGCATACTTTTGTGTTGTATCACTGTACCCTTTGCCAAGAAGTTTTTGATTCCAAGGTATCTATCCAAGTGCATCTGGCAGTCAAGCACAGCAATGAAAAGAAGATGTATCGTTGCACAGCCTGTAACTGGGATTTTAGGAAGGAGGTGGATCTCCAGATCCACGTGAAGCATAGTCACTTGGGGAATCCGTCAAAGTCCCACAAATGCATCTTCTGTGGTGAGACCTTTAGCACAGAGGTAGAACTGCAGTGCCACATCACAACCCACAGCAAAAAATACAACTGCAAGTTTTGTAGCAAAGCTTTTCATGCCATCATCTTGCTTGAAAAGCACTTGCGGGAGAAACATTGTGTTTTTGATGCTGGTGCTGAGAATGGTACAGCTAATGGCATGACCCCAACAAATAAGAAGACGGAAGGGGCAGATATTCAGAACATGTTAATGAAGAATCCAGATACTTCCAACAGTCACGAAGCCAGTGAGGATGATGTAGATGCTTCTGAGCCCATGTATGGCTGTGACATTTGTGGTGCTGCCTACACTATGGAGGTCCTCTTGCAGAACCATCGTTTGAGAGATCATAACATCAGGCCTGGGGAGGATGACTGTTCTAGGAAGAAAGCAGAATTCATCAAAGGTAGCCACAAGTGTAATATCTGCTCAAGGACCTTTTTCTCAGAAAATGGTCTGAGAGAACACATGCAGACCCATCGGGGCCCAGCGAAGCACTACATGTGCCCCATCTGTGGGGAACGCTTCCCATCACTCCTGACCCTGACGGAGCACAAAGTCACTCACAGCAAGAGTTTGGATACAGGGACATGTCGGATCTGCAAAATGCCACTGCAGAGCGAGGAGGAATTTATCGAGCACTGCCAGATGCATCCAGATCTCAGAAACTCCCTCACTGGGTTTCGCTGTGTTGTCTGCATGCAGACAGTCACCTCTACCCTTGAGCTGAAAATTCATGGGACGTTCCATATGCAGAAATTGGCAGGAAACTCTGCGACCTCATCGCCCAATGGCCAGGCCTTGCAAAAACTCTACAAGTGCGCGTTGTGCTTGAAGGAGTTCCGGAATAAGCAGGACTTGGTAAAGTTGGATGTGAACGGCCTTCCGTATGGCCTGTGTGCTGGATGCATGACCAGGAGCACCAATGGACAGTCTTCGGGCTTGACCCCACAGGAGGTGAATGAGAGACCGTGTGGCAGTCTGAGGTGTCCAGAGTGTAGTGTGAAATTTGAAAGTGCTGAAGACCTAGAGAGCCACATTCAGGTAGACCACCGAGACCTGACACCTGAGACTAGCGGCCAAAGGAAAGGTACCCAGACATCTCCTGTTCCCAGAGTAAGTACAACTGAACTTTAAAATCTCTGAGAGATAAAATGTAGACCTTCAATGTGACTGAGAACTGATCTGATGTTATTTTTTTTTTTAAATTGTCACTTCCTAAAATTACTTGTGCTACTAAAAAACCTAACAAACCAGAAAGAAAGGTAGAGTAATGCACATAGAAAAATTACGTTGCTCAGTCTTCCAGGATCTTGGTTTCTAGTGGCAGTACATCACATTTGTTATCATAAAACTGCCCTAGATTTACCAACAGAGAGTTGAGACCCTTGAATGGTGGGGATTGAGTTTGTCCATGAATTCTGATGCTACTGAACTGACAGATCTGGAAAAGCTGGGCCATTTCCATGAAGAAAGGAGATTCTGAGTATCCAAAACAACAGTTCTGATTTGTCAGACTGGAAGAATGAGATTATTTCTAACCAAGGAGCAGCAGATAAAGGAACTTGTGAGGAAAAATTTAGTGAATTTCCCCCTACCCCCTAAATTCTCACCTAAAGCAAATTTCTATGCTAAAGACTTGTCCTTATGGATGTCTGTCAAAGTTATGAGGGTACTTGGATGCTTGTGTGCATGTGTGTGAGCCTGTGCATGTGTGCGTATGATTTTAGAAAGATCTGCTTCATGGCCCTCCTATAAGATAAGTAGTTTTCTTAGCAAAACTGGAAATTGTTGTCTAATGCAGGTTACATGTAAGTGTGTTCTCCTTTAACGTTCGCAGATAGCCTGCTTTCCCATTTCTTAGCTTACAAGATACTTGGGAACATGCAGATCCAAGTAAGGTTTCAGAAGCCTACTCAGGAGATTAATATCATTTGCAGTTTATAGTCTTTTAAAATTATTTGTTGACGTTTTGGTTCAAGAATGGGCCAAGTCAGTCCTTCCTCTGTCAGGAACAGATGGAATGAGAAGTAGATTTTGGAAATCTTCTCGGGAGACTAACAGCAGACACATCTGAGTATTGATATCATCTGACATTTTTAATTAAACATGATGGGGTGAGATTTTCAAAAGTATCTAAGGAAATTAGGCACCCAACTCCTAATGAATAATTCCAGCCGTAGATGCCTGTTTATGTCAATCTGCTAATTAAAGCACCCACAAACACATCTTATTGCATTAAAAGAACCTGAAAATATCATTCAACTACAATACCAGAGGCTCAGTAAGCAAGAGAAGACTCTAAGTACATCCTGAGGACGCAGGCTGAGGTGTCTCCAATAGAGCTGTTGCAGGCTGTGTCCCCAGTGGACTTGTTGGCTCCAGCTCAGTGCCACGGCTGTGCAGGGCAGCAGAATCTGGCCGAGCTGGCCTCAACACCCCATTTCAGGCTTCTGATTGAATCCCACAGAAAGTTGTGGGGTTTTTTTTTTCTTTTCTTTTTTAGTAAAACAACTGGGTATTTCCTCTCTGGGTATGGTGAATGTGTGACTAAGCCTCCAGGCACATACACCTAATTCTGTAGGAGAGTAAGGAATGGAACTATCCCTCCTTTGGTGTGACGCCTTTTGAGAGTTCAGCTGGGACTCTGGCTAGGTCGTTCTCCCTCCTCCTCCTCAGGTCTTTATTCCCTTCTAAATTCTTAAGGCACCTCTATGCTCTTAGTAGGACTAATTCTTACTTCATATGGCTGTGCCTGTCGCCTAGAGTAGTTCCTTTTCTTTCCTATCGACTGTCAGAAGCAGAATGCATTGCCATTTTCTGCTCTGATTTCTTGCTTTAACTCTTTGTTTTCAGTGAGAGCTTCCATCCTTGTTTTCTCAGGGGAGAGTTTTAAGTTCTTCAATAAGGTAAATGCTTTGGATTTCATCCCGTGAGGGCAGGTCTTAGTTCCTTTGTAGAAGATAATGAAAAATCAGCATTTGTAATGATGGCAAATGGTATCTTCAACAGGTGTCTGTGGCCCACACATCTGCAAATATCAGAGACCTTTATGATATGCATCTCAGGAATTGTTATTAGGAATAACTCATTATCTTACCCTTCATTATAGGTATGAGACCTGAATTCTGATATCAGTTCATGTGGAAACTGTTGGTGTTTCACTTGGGTTTCCCAAGGCAGTCAGTGCCTTTTGTGTCTGTCTAGCACAGGGGTTTTCAAAGAGTTAGACTGTCTTTTAAATGGTGATAAATGCCTGTATTTCAAGAAGAGCATTTACTTAACTTCATTGGCTTCATAGCAAAGCCAAGCAAGTTGAACACAATCTCTCTTGTCATCCTGTTAGCGTGCTGCGCGCAGGTAAAATATCATTTTACTGGAGTAATCTTCAGTGCGCAATGCTTGTAGAGTAATCTGCAGATGTCTAGACGAGAGCTGCTTCTCTCCAGTTCTTGAGCATTTCTGCAATTCTTTTTTAAACACCTTATTGATTTTTCTCTCTTAAACAGAAAAGCAGTTGAAGATTAGGACAAGGTACAGTCAGAAAGAAAGCATGGGGAGATTAGATTTTAGGTATTGGGTATATATTTCAGAGTAAGTAGGAGTAGGCAGAATGAAATCTAAGCAAATGGAAAAGATGACGATGACATACAAAACAAGTGACTTTCAATATCAGATATCGCTCCACCAGCAGTTATACTTTTTGACTGAAGAAGAGAACATGGAAGCCTAGAGGAATCTCGGAAAAAAACTGAAATGGAGATTTAACCCCAAAGTGAAAGAAAGACAGAAAATAAATATTAGCTCTTGATTAATAAAAAGTGAAAATATTTGAGAGCAAAAAAGACAGAGCAGAAGAAAAAATCATTCCTTTTTACTGTATGTTTTATGATTTTTATGTATGCACATGGATATAGCACCACAAAGGGAATACGAATATTTTGTTATATTTTGTTTGTGATTTTACTACTGAATTTCTGGAGGTTTTGTTCTCAAGATCAGTTGGACACAGCTAGATGAGGATCAAAAGGCACTCAGAATTGCCTGGCAGTTTTGGTGGGGTTTTTTAAATATCCATAAGAATGAAAGAGAAAGCACTTAACCCTTGAAAATGCTGCTGTGCTCTGTCTTCCTTAAATAGATTTTAGTATGCCAAACAACCAGGAAGAAATATCTATGAAACTAATCACGTGTGTTTCTAGGACATCTAACTAGGATCCAGTCACGATTGCCAACAAAGGTAGATTTCCAGATGGACAAAAGTTTTTGCCTCCTATACATGGAAACATCTCCATTAGAAGATTTGTATTAGGAGATTTTAAGTCAAATCAGTGGTCTTCTATATGCAGCATCACTAAGAGGAATAAAAAAATATGCTTTTTTAGTAAAAGGTTGCTCTAACATCAATTTGTGTTTGATTCTTATAGTCTTACATGAGCTATTCTATTTGGATAGGACTAAAAGGGTTTTTTTAAATGAACATCACAAGGGGAGGTACCATTCCAGTCTCTGGCACATGTATAGCTCAAAACCTTTTTTTGTTCTATTATGATTACATCAGAGGAAACACTTTCATTTTTGTGAACATACTTCTGTGCATAGGAGCTTCAGTTTTGAATACATTTTATTAATTCCTTTCAACATCTTCTAGAGGAATGTGAATGTCTTGAGTTTATCCTTATTTTGTACCGTAGTTATGAACAATGCTTGTTTAACATTGACAATGGCAAAAGCTTAGACTTCAATTAAATTTTCATCTTGAATGGTGCTACAATATTTATCCCACCTAGGTTTGTCTTGAGAGCATGACTCGTTGTTTAGTATTGAGATTTCTCATTGCCTCTTGTAATACTGGAAGCAGTCACGTTTCAGGCTGCACTTTCTCTTACAACCAGTTTATCCTTATTTTGTACCATAGTTATGAACAATGCTTGTTTAACATTGACAATGGCAAAAGCTTAGACTTCAATTAAATTTTCATCTTGAATGGTGCTACAATATTTATCCCACCTAGGTTATTTGGACTGAAGAAGCAAAGGAGGTGGCATAGGATGTTGGAAGAATGAACCCTATTGTGCTCCTTTACTCAGTTCCTTTTCTCCTGCACACTTTCTTGGACTCAATTCCTTCTCTTTGTTCTCCCCCGCACCCCTTCTCTTCCCTTGTAAATCCACTTGAATGGAGGAATATTTTCTTTGTAGAACAGGAAACTATTTCCAGATTTAAGGGATGACAGTCTGGAAAACCCATGGGAACAATAGTTACTTCAGAAAAGAAACCAGAACCCTCTGTTGTTAATACTACTACTTTGTGCCAAGATTAGAATTAAATATCTTGACTTAATGGGGATTGAGCTCTCAGCTGAAGGCCTACTCATCTGGTCTCTTATGTCAACTAGATGCTGTCACCTGGAGTCTGTTAGCTCCTCAGAGTCTGGGCACCTTTGTTGTCACCACACACCAAGACAAAACTTTTAAAAGGGATAACTGACCCAGAAATAATGTTCGTGAAGCCATGATACCCACACAACAAACAGCAGCACGAGATCATATTTGGTACTGTAAATAACACAATCTTGCATTAAAACTAGTGCTCCCCATTTACTGAGAATGGAAGCCTGGTTTTATGACATTCTTTTAAAGACAATTATTAATGAGCCAAAAAATCAGCTCTTCCAACTCTTGTATATACATGTGGGTGTTAAACAAGCTATAGTTATTTTGTGGCCTGTATGAAGCCATTTATTAACCTCACTCCATGTCAAGCAGGGCACCCTATCACAAGAGCCATCGCCTCAGTTAAACTAATCTTTTGCACGCATGTGTCTCAGCTGAGGCTAAAGATAATACTCTGAGGAAGTCTGAAATCTGCCGTCTTCTCTGAAGGGTAGTCACGCCAAGTGGAGTGTTTTGTAAGTTTGTGAAATGGTGTGGAGGAGTTCGCGCTGAGTCTGTGGATAAACAAAGACATCCTGTCTCCAGATCTGTTAGTACATAGCTTTCAGAAACATCAAAATCAATTTAAAAAATGAATCATTTGTCTGTGTTTAATATAACTTTAAAGGTTTGAAATAGAGTTGAGCTGAAATATTGTCCTTTTTAGCTAGTTACTTAGGGAACCCTCATACCAGAGATACGTGTGGAACAAGGCACAGGACTTAGTCAGCTTTGAAGTTTTACAGAAGAGGAAGGTTTCAAGTTATGAAAGTGACCACATGAATCATTCACCACCCGATCCCATTTTTCTCTCCCAAGTTTTTTTGTGTTTTGTTTTGTTTTTAAAGATAGGAACCCTCAGCATGCATGTGCCGGTGTGTTTGAGAGGACGTGTGTACGTATGTGTGCTGTGCCTGTCTGCCGGAATGGATTCCCAAGAAAGAGTGCTTCAGAAATCCAGCTGCTTTTCCATTAACAGCCTTGATTTCCGAATGAACTCCAGGAGCATACTTTCTTGAGCTGCCTAGGGATAACTAGCCAATCCAAACTATTTCCTTTTATGTGGTTGGCTGTGTCAGGTTTCGGCCAATGGAGTATAGCCTTCTTCCTATTGTCGTGTTAATCACCCATTGTTATTCTACCCTAGAAAGCCTTGCCTATGTGCAAACACGTACTGCATACAGAATTCATGGAATACGCCTAACATCCACAGACTGGTGCATTTGTTATTACGGTATTACAGCGTGTTCATTAATCTCCAGCAGGCTAACTTGTTGCCATTGATGACATGGGAAGTAGTTAAGAAGGTCTTGGCAGCACCTAATTTGTTCTTTCCTCAGCAGGTGCTCGAGGAAATTGGATCCCATGCGCAGAGGGGGTGACAGCAACTCCTCTGCTTAGCTCAAAACTTCTGACTTATTACTGCTGTCCTAAAAATGGGATTCTATACCTAGGTGTGGGGTGGAGGCTGTAAGAAAAAATAATGTGCATCTAAAAGTGCACAAAAAATACCCACAAAATATTTTGCTTCAAAAAAAGTTAAGAGGGTGTTTTTTTTACTGAACTCAGTGCTAATGGTTTGGGATTCTCATCTGTTCCTCGGTTTAACTGAGCTTGTGGCCAGCGTGCAGAGATTTCACATCTGTTCTGCTGCCATCCACTCTAGCCATAAGGATACAGACCACATGCTCGTGCTCATGTCTGGTGGCAAGTGCTGCAGTAGGAGTTATTCTGTAGGAAGAAGTAGGCACAAAAGGCCCAATTTTTCTAAATTGCACCTCAAAAGAGATATAGTTAGGTAGCATTTTCTCACGCAGTAAATGAGCATGCACGTTAGACCAAAGCATCATACTCCTGCTTTGGGGAATAAGAGTTTTTGCAAGTGTACAAAAGCTTAGTGTCAGTGCGTTTATTTTTTCTGCTAACTTCCCGGATGTCTAACTTGTCAACGTGCATTTTAATTTCTACAAATGATTTCTTGGATTTTTTTCCTGCCATGTTACACAAGTATACACACCACTGCCAATCTGAGTGCAAACCCCATTTTCCCTGTTAGCATGAATGGTTCGTGAAATTGGCTCCTTACAGGATCTCCTGACTTCTGCAGCTAAGCCTCCGTGGTGTGACTTTGAGACAGAGCATGTACACAACAGGTTGTGCTAGGAAACAATTCTTTGTGGTAATGCCATTTTCCCGGGATTTCTGATAAGAGACTAGTACAAAATGTATTTTTTCCTTTTGTCCATCACTTCCCCAAGTAACTATAAGTGTTTTGGGTACTGTATTTGGAGTTTAATAAAGGTGGATTTTTTTGAGAAAGTTGATCTTTACTGAAAACGGAGTTACTGTCCAGTGTTTTTTATTTCACTCTGAAGGAATTTTTACTGGAATGGGTTCAATGACACGAGCAATCTGATTATGGCTCAAGTACTCAATCAGATTCTCAAGCACTATAATTTAAAAATTTTAAAGTTGAAATTAAAAATTCTAAAGCAGACTGTTAATTAGAGATTATATTTATGGTCCCAGGAAAGCCCAGCCCAACTTGCTGTCTTTTGGGGGACATACGGGCAGAAAAGGCCTCAGTGAAGGAAAGTTGAAGCACATAACATGCTATATTCATGATCACACTTGCCTTATTCTACAGTGCAGTTTTCTCTAATCTCTTTTTGGTTATTAAACAGAAAAAGACCTATCAATGCATCAAGTGCCAGATGACCTTTGAGAATGAGAGAGAGATACAAATCCATGTCGCTAACCATATGATTGGTAAGACATTCTTTAAACTAGGCCACTCATCGGCTGCTTGTTTTTTTTGGTACTCTTTGAAATTCACTATTCTAATAACTTGTTAATATTCATGCTGTAATTTATTTTTTTTTTATCTTTCAAGGAAAATGATTTTGATGTAATGATTCTTCACTTCAAAGCTTTTTAAATATGTGGTTATAAAAGTGTTACTGCTGAGCTTTTTTCCTTATCCTTTTGAGTCCTCATGTAGCATTTTCATTTATATTAAAATCAAACTTTTGACAGTATCTTCAATTTGATAGCATAAATTTCTCTCTATCCATGTAAAAAGTACTTGCCAGTTGTCAACCACTTAGGAGCAATTATGTTTCAATTTTGTATGTCATGACATTGAATAGATTTAACTGCTAGCATTTTCCCAGCTAAGTGTGGTGAATTCCTGAGGAACATTGTCAAAACAAAACACAGAGTTATTTCAGTGGGTTTTTTCTTCTTTTCCCAACAATTCTGGACTTCTGAAAGTTCAACTTTTAGACATACAAGTGTTTTAAAAATCAGTGCTTGCTGCCTTCTACTACAGTCCTGTCACAAGAGTTTGTAGTAAACTGTTATTGTAATCTGATGGGTTGTATTGCTGCTGCAGCTGTATGATTGCTTTTGTGATTAATGCAAAGAAATGTTTTTCCTTCTGTACGGATGTTATAAATATATGTGTTGGCCCAAGAGGTCAGTTTATTTGGATGCGCAGACCGCAAAGGAGTTGCTTACACATGCCACTGTAGGCATATGTTGGATGAGATCCTTCAGGGGCCCTACAGCACACTCGGTGTGTCTCGTGTTCACACGGAGCATTTATCTCCCATAAGCATAATGGTTTTCCTTCAACGGCTTTACATTTAGGAAACTATTATCCTGTCCATACATGTATATAACTCATGTTATCTTTGAAGTGAATTATGCATAAATGCCAGAGAGAGAAAAATATGGACTGACACAGTCTTCACACCTCCACCCCCAAATGAAAAATCTACATGTCAGTCACAGTTATTTTCATCTGAGAGCCAGGCAGGCATCTGAAGTCAATGTCAAGCAGGTTAAGATGAAGATATCTAAAAATGTTTGCTTTTGTAGCAGGTGTTAATGTAATCTCTTGTTTGCAAGCTTGAAGAGTGAGATCCCTGTTAATTGGACCATAGTGATTTCATACAGCTCCCCCCTAGATTTTTTTAAGAAGCCTGAAAGAAAGAAGTCCTTAGGCAAGCTTAGCACTTGTTTCAACTCAATTTGTGATCCAGTAGCTAATAAATGATTTTTAAATACAAAGGTTATGAAGTACTGAGTTAAGGTTCTGCTTGATTCAAGATGGGAATTATTTTTCCTTTTGGAAGGATGTCTTAATTTTCTAGTAATTGATGTGTGTTTATTTATGTATATCCCCAAATTACTGCTATCTGGAATAATACACAGTGATGTATATGACATTGCAAGGTTCACTGCTTGTGCTAGTGGGAAACAACAGTGGTAGAAGACATAGGAAGCTGAGAAAAGTGGTGCTACTGCTTGTGAAACTGTATTGTTTCCTTGAAGCTGTAAATAAGTTATTATGCATATTTGGAGGAAGCCTATATAAATACAAAGGTGCATATGGTCTCAGTTCTGTATACCTAGGACATTGTAAATGCCAGGACATGGTAAGAAAATGTGTGATTATTACATTGTGAGGTCGTGTCTTTGTGTCTCTTTGTTGAGATATGGACTGAGAACATTCATTAGGTTCAAGTTGTCACTTTTTTATGGTGGAGTTTAGGAAAGAGGGAAATATAGAAACCTTTCATAGGGAGCCAAGCTTCTTCCCATGCTGGGCATCTCAGTTCAGAAGGCACTTGTGCCCCGTCTTCTTCAGGACACGTGACTGCCTCTGAAAAAAAAAGCTGTTGTCAGTGTCAGCTGTTGGTGTTTGCTTTTTACAAGGGAGTACTGAAGGGGAAAGGAGAGACTAGATGTCACCGTTTCTCCAGCAATAAATGCTGTGCAGATTTTTGGTGTTAATTTGCGTAGTGCTGAATCAGTAAAAGTAAGGAGAGTGATGGATTGCCTCTTGGGCTTGCTCCTGTGCCCTTTGTTCAAAACCCAAGAGCCTTGATCCCTTGCAAGGTGATAGGAGAGACTGGTGTGGGACTCCTCATCACTCAGCCTGGTTTATCGCTTATAAAATAAGGGGTGCAAGAGTTTTCCTTCTCTGTGTTGGACCAAGTTTAGGCAGATGGGCAGCGAGACAAAGAAGGTAGTATAGCTGTTTCTGCAGCCCAGGTCTGTGTCACAGGCATTATTAATGTCATCGTTGTCAATTTAAGATCTGCAGATGAGGATTTGTTTGTGCTGGAGGGGATGGTGAGATCCCAGGGTGTTTGCGGACTGGGGGAGAGCTTACCCTCAGACTGTGTCTCCTCGGGAGCTTAGGGTTGGACTCATCTCAATGAACTTGTATCTGTCTAAAATTAAGGTGTCTGGTCTAATATAGTCATTGAGGTGCTCTCTGGGGAAAATGAATGATTGATACCAATCTCAGATAAGAGTTTGAGTCGGATAAGCATTTCCAGGGAGAGATTTTTATCTCTCTTTTGAATTTGAAGTGAGCCAAGACAATGAAGTTAGCCTTGACATGTAATTTTTAGGTAAAAATCCCTTGGCTTTGATAATCCAAGACCTCTCAGCAGCACTTTCTTCTCATACTTGGAGAAACGCAAAATCAATAGTTGAGACATCTGAAGCACTTGCTTACAGTTTTGTTCTGCTCAAGTGACTGTCAACAAAGGAGTCCCTGCTCTGTAGCAGTGACACCTCTTAAGTATCTCTGTTCATAATATGATTAAAGAATTCAATTATGTCTTAGATCGCAGTCTCAAAAAGTGCATCCAGTTAAGTTGGCTGTGCCTCCCTCTTCAACCTCTCAGCTCCTCAGACTGGAGTCGGAGGCCCCGCTCATAATTCGTGGAGGTACAGGGTTTATTTTTTTCAAAGCAGAATGCAGGGAATTTCCAGTGCTGCTCCCACACACCACTTTGAAAAGTTACCCTTCTGCACTCCAGCCCTTCATAAACTATGCACAAACACAGAGACACCCTGGGTCCTGTGCAGGGCCCCTGGGGAAGGAGCAGGCTGGATACATCCCCAGGGGAGGTAAATGGTGGATGTTTTGTTTCATTTTACACTGGGGCCCGTAGGAGGGCTGTAAGCAGCAGAACAGACCTCCAGGAAGGGATCTGTTTAGAAATGTTTTCAGCTGGGGTGGGGGTGGAATTTTTAGAGAGCAGAGGTCTTTGAAACATTGCACTGATTGGGGCTCCTTTGAAACATTCCCATGCCCACACAAAGGGGATCCCCCTTTGAAGCATTTACAGGCATTGGGGAGTCCACCTGGGACTATATAAGAAACTTGCAGTAGTTCTTGCTGCCTCTGTACCTGTTTACCTCCTGTTGCGCTGACCTGGCAATGTTTAAAGCTTCTCCCCCTTCTCTCCCCAGTACCACTGCCTCTGAAGTACGGTCTCTAGTAGATGCCGGGGAAGATGGGAGAGTGCAGCCAGGGCTCCATGGGGGCACTGAGCAGCCACAGCAGAAGCCGGAA
>NW_010135893.1:15791-30791 GCF_000699245.1 Pterocles gutturalis
ATGGAAATCTGCCAGGGCAGCTTCTCCCAGGGGCTGGGGGAGCTGTGGGACTGCAATCTCCATCATGGGGCCAGCACCAAGTGCCCATGGCAGGTGACCGGTGACTGCCCCGGGGGAAAGGGCCCCAGCAATTCCCCATCCTGCACTGCCAAGGGGGAGCCCCTGCTCAGAGCCTTGCACAGGAAATATCAGGATTTGGCCCAGGGTTTTCTTTCCTATTGGGTTTTTCCAGCTGTGCTGTTCCCAAAGCAAGGCTGGGTGCCCTAATTAGTATTTTTCAGGGTGCACAAGGTTCCACAGCCTTGTTATTCTCCAAGCAGGTCAGGCTGCCCAGTATCAAGGCAAAGTGCGTTCGGATCTGTGCTGGGACTCTCAGCTGTTTGGTAGGAGAAGTGGACGTAGAGGTACTTCCTTCTGTCTCTATTAGATGGAGAATGTTTTCTATTTAATGTTCAAGAAAGATGAACTGTCCCCACCTTTCTTTCTCCCTTTCACTAAGAAAGTCTCTTAGCAAACATGCATGCGAAACTCAACTGGGGCGCAGTTAGTGCTGGAACAGGGAAAATAATAATTCCTGGTCATGCTCTAGTGCTGGGATTGCTGCAGAACCTTCCTGCCTCTGGCTCCAGAGGAGTGTAAATGTTTGTGGGCTCATGAGAGGCTGTCCGACTCCTCGGAGCTCAGCAGAGCCCTTCCCCGGTGCTGCTCCTGTCCTTACACATGCAATTGCCAGCATTCTCCGTCAAAGTTCCTGTGCGAATGCCGGCGAGCAGCGAGGGAGGGAGGGGACGCAGGCTGGCCGTGCTGCGATACGTGCGATGTGAAGTGTGAGGCCCTGTTTGTGCTTTGAGAGCCCCTGGGGACAAAAGGGAGTGCTGGAGGGAAAACTTCCCGAAGTCACATGGAAATTGTTCTGTGGTCTGGTTCCTGGACTGCTGTCTGGAGAAATACCTCCCTGTTTGATGTGATGGGGACGAGCAAGTTAAACACTGTGTTTGGAGGAACGGGAAAAGTTTTTCGAGTACTGCCCTAAGCTGTGGCATATCATCCATTGTATGTAGTGTAGGACTCCCAAGTATCTGAATTACCTTTCCTGCCCTTGGAGATCAAGTTTCAGGTTCTGGAAACACTCTGCCAGAATTAAACACAAAGAGGAGGTGTAACATCCATCCGCAGTTCTGTTTCTTTCAGATGCATACAAGTATTCTCAACAAAAAATGACCAAATATAGGTTTGTTGTTTTGTTAACATTTAAAAAAATAATATTTAAAAATAACAAACTTTGTTGCACATAAGATGTCAAACTGCAATAATAACTACAGAAATAATTTTCTAAAAAGCAGGAATTCAGAAACCTGATTTTATGTTTTAAAGAATTAGCAGCTGACACTAAGGTCAGTCACTGAGATGAAACCAGCACAGGGGTGAAGGAATTGAGATAGTATTCAAACAGAATATAAACCAATATATTCCCATTTATGTTTTCCTCTTCTGTTTAAACATTAAAAAAAAGTTTTATCTTTTGATTTAAGAAATCTTAGTTTTCATAAATTCAGATCTTAACAAAATTGCTAATTTATTTATAACTAAAAATTTGGGCTCATTCTGGATGGCCTTGGACAGCCTGTCACAGTAGATTCTAAGTGCACATATATGTGAAAAGGATGTAGGTAAGGATTATTTTTGCAGAACTGACTTTTATACATGTGGAAATAGTAGCCATGGGCATCTGTGATGAGGATGTGAAGCATTTCTGATACTCAGGCCTGATCTTGTGTTTTTTTTCCTCATTCTCATTGATTTGGGAGTTGAGGATGGCTAACACTTCTCAGAATCTCTCTTATAATAAAACACCTTTTGTTTTATATGAAATAAATGTAGTCAATATTGGAAGAACAGCAGCTTAATTCTTGTAAAATTCCCCCTTTCCTGTGTATTTTGTTTAACACCGTATTTGAATTCTAACTGGTTTAAAGTTTAAGAGTGCTGTTTGGTAAATACATTCCCTTCCATTAAGATAGCGTCATGACTTTGTGTTCTGAGACAAAACTGTTTAATTCTTGAGGGAAACTCTTCAGACCTCTAAGTGCTAGTGTTAGTTAAAGCGTATACATGGTAGCAATGATGATGACATTGTAAAGCACTATCTCGGTAATAGCTTTCAGGCATTAAGGCAAATAAAAATGTGCCAGATTGTTTTTGAAGCATTAGATGCAAATTATCAACAGGAACATATTTCTGGACTGAACAGCTGAATGTGTGAATTAATTATGGACATATTAGGAACTCAAAAATATTTTTTAACTTTGATGTGTGTAAAGCATATTCCGAGTAATTGCTCTTTTAATGCAGGAATGAAGGTACAACCTTCACATATTTACCCAGTGCTTGCTTCAATATCCAATTCTATGTGGACTTGCTTTAATTAACAACATGGACTAGACTTTCATTTTGCCATGGCTGGCTATTGTGAAAGACTAATTTTAGGGAAAAAAAACTAAGTGTACTTAACAGATGAACAACATACATGATGTTTCCACACACACACGAGAGCCCTAATCCTGCCGCATGTGAGTGCCGCGGGCTGGCAGAGGAGACTCTGCCCGAGTGGAGCTTGATGCTGGCTCGGGCTCTTGGGCAGAGGGGTTTGCTTATGCCAGTAGGTCCTCATGTTATTTTGTCCAACTTTAAGCCCTGGGTTTCTATTTTTTGTGTTAATTATTTTTAGCATTAAGCACTTGTGCAAATAGTGAAATAACATTGTAATGAATATAGTGTATAAAAGGCTAGAGACATTTTGTTTTAAAAGCCGCACTTTAACAGCATAGTCACACTGAGAGCCAGTTGCCATTGCAAACAGACAGAAGCAGCTCCCTTTAGTATAAACAATATTGGCCCTTAATATAATTTATTACTTAATTGGTTTCTTACTTTGAAACTGGTTTCATAACATTACATTTTTACTGTCCCTTCCTTTCTAAGGCTGGAACATTCATTACCCAAAATCTTAATAATTTTATCCGGTCGTACTGTGCAGATGTGGCCTCCTGCAATTGTTATCTGTGCATATTTGTTCATACAAATAACTCCGTTTCATGAGAATGTATTTTGTTTTGCTTGTTTATCTACGAGGAAAGAAATAACATTTCCCTTAATGTATTCATTCACATATTCCTTTTGCATTTTTCATTTCATTTACAGCTTGGTAATAGTAGTTCAGTTTTCACTGACATTTTTATAGCTGCTATGACAATATTCCTCTTTTGCATGATACATGCATAATCGGCTATGATCACAGTTTTACATTGCTTCCATTCTTTCTTAACTGTGTGAAGATTCCTTACAGCTTCCGAACTCAATTTTCATATGCAGTTGTGATTACACCTGTTTAAACACTTTCCTGGTAGTTTCATATTTATTCATAAAGGGAGCAGTGGATAAAACACCTTTTCTGCAATCAGTCTGACTTCTAAGTGTGATGTTTCTTCAAAGTTATCGTTAGAAGGCACCTCAATCTGTTCCTAGCCTTTCAGCATCCGTTAGGCAGTATGGCAAAAAAATTGCTATTTTTTCAGTAAACTTTGCCCTGCATAGCAGTAATTTCTCCAAATGTGTAACTTATTCTTCATTTTTATTAATGCTATTAACCTTGAAAACTGTTGTACGTTTATATTTAAGAGTCTGCAGAGATGCTTTCTGCCTCTTTCTCAGATATTTTATATGCTTGTGGCTGTCTATCTCTAAGTTCAAAAATAAATTTCTTATCCCCTCTTTGCTGATCTTGAGTCTGGGAAAGAAAGCAAGTCCTCACCATATGGGGGTTGGGTTCTCCCTGCAGATGGCAAAATTACTCTACTCCTTCCCATTGGAGAGGCCAGAACCCCTCTGTGTCCTACTTTCGAGTCAAAAACGCCAGAATATTTCTTGGGGGTGGAGGAGGGAGCCAACCTTCCATCATTCATTTCTACGTGTGGTCTTCAGGCTTCAAATAAATAATGTTTTCAGGAAGTTTTCACCTCATGTGGATTGTGGGACTAATGTCTGTATTGATTCTGTCCCAAAATCCAGGTGTTGATAATTTCTTTATGGGAGCTTTTTAACAGATAACGGTTTTATCTGGAGAAAGTAGATGTTACTCCTGTTTCTTCTTTATTTGCCAAATGAATTTATTGGTTTGGAAGCATCAGGTACCAGTACTACCCTTCTTGAGTGGCCAAAAGCTTTGTGCCTTTTTGTGAAAGATAGCTGAAATACGAGAAGTGAATAAGGAGCAACGGAATGAATGTTTAGTGAAGCTGGAAAAACCCATACTGGGTTGGAAAAGCAAGTATGTAATATTAGTAAACTATAGTTAAATTTCTTTTCTACTCATAAAATTCTGGATTTTACTCTTTCCGAATATCTGGTTCAATATTCAGTCCTTCTGAGCATTGGACCGAACATGTTTATTTTTCTTCTTTTTGTTATGGAAAAGCCCTCTGGTTTTGAATCAGTACGGGTACTGGCATACATATGCTGAACCCTAACTCTAGTTATCAGAGAAAAATGGTTTGTCTATATGTTAAAGGTCCAGATTTGTTCCTCTTGTTACTTGGTTAACTTCAAAGAGAGACAGTTGGCCCATTGCCTTTAATTATAGTTCAGACTGAACGGCATCCTGAACCCTGGGGAAGATTTAATCTGGCCTCCGAGAACAAGAGGTTACCAACTGACATGCCCCTTAAAAAAAAAATTATTTCTGTTTTGTCGTAGCTGGCAAGCAAGTAAAATCAAACACAGCCATCCCTGCATGCTCTGCCTGTTTGGGGTAGTGGCACCTTTTTTTATTTTTTTCTTTCCTTCCCCCGTTTGTGGAGGAAAACTTTTCTACCCTGAGGTTCCTTACAAGTGATGCCCATGAAGGAAGCCCATGTAAATTGTTTAAATGTTTTTCTCTTTTTTTCCCGTGTTTCAAGGCACCCGGCACAGGTAAAGCCTTTGCACAAATGGTCTCTGTCATTTGCACCAGATGTGCTTGCTTGTATAGCAAGTTATTGTCACAAACTCCTTTTCATTCAATTTATTAGTAACCTTTGACACCTTTGGGCCTTTGTAAGAATCAGAAGGTTTTTACTTGAATATTTTGACTTGGCAGATTCATTACATGCTATTTTAAAAATTAAATTTCTTTAATTAACCTTACCATTCTTGCAACAGCTGATAGCCACTGCGGTTGCACAGTAAGCTTGAGAAGGACTTCATGTTGTTCCTGTCAGAATTTCTGGCAGTAATGTCAAACTTTAAAGAACTGGCAAACCATGATTTTGTAAATGAATAAACTTTTTTTCCTGACACAACTGAAAAAACCCAAAGAACCCACAAGTATCAATACCATGGTCTTCAGAAGCCAGAGCTCCGTAGCAGGCCAAGGCATCTCCCTGGTCAGGGTGTTTCCCGCAATCACTTTTTCACCAGTATGCTCTCTCCTGCCTCTCCTCTGCTTTGTGGTTTGTGCTGCTGGCAGAAACCCTGGACCAGGTGGGGTGAATGAGGTGGTGACCCCCTGGGGCGGAGTTGAGCTTTTTTACCTCCTGCTTCCTGTAGGAAGAAGCTAAAACCACTTTGGTCTGGTGTTTCCTTTTTTTGCACCTCCTGAATTGGTGGAGGAGATGACTCCAGAAAATGGCATTGCAGGTAGGAACTACACAGCACACTTCTGATGTGTGTAAATCACTACTTCAGTCAATTGTAGCCTACTTGAGATTTAATCCTGCCTTTGGGTGCACATCATCCATCATCTTGTGGACAGTCAAGGGCCTTAAAAAATGGCGAGATGTTTTGAATGTTGTGCGTGTAAGTGTGAAGTGTTTAGATTTTGTGATGACTGTATCTTACTCTGTATTCACAGGCACAGTTTTTAGCATGGTTCAAGCTAAGCAGGTCTCATGGTTTTAGGTTTTGCTCCAGGTAGAGTTTGGGTGTTTGAGGGATCGACATCAACTAGTACCACTGGTATGTCCTCTGCTGTTATGTTTTGCATGCATCAGCTATCACGTATTATTGGGGTATGGACAAATATTTCTTAAACCCCATGACTGTGAGTTATATCCAGGAATAAATATTGGCAACAGAAGTTAAATGATGAAACCTCATGCAATGAGCAGTAACTGATTCAAGCTGGGCCGGATACAGATAGCTAACGCTGAAGGGAAGAAAGTATTCCAGTGACATTTTCTCCTTTTTTAACTTTCTAGTTAAGAATTTCCCCTTTTTTCTCCTTTTTCTTTAAAAAGAAAAAAAAGCATAGAGCAACTTTTGACCTTTTGATTCAGTGTTTCTTCTTAAAATCTAGGATTTGGAGGGCGGGGAAAGGAAAGCAAAACAACCCTCCCTACCATTTTAAAATCTTTGAAAACTGTTAATAGCTGTGCCTTTACTTACAGAAGAACATCAATGAAGAGAATTTCCTTTGGAGGCTAATTCCAGAAACTGAAATCAACAATGTCTGTATTAAACCTGAATGATGAACTTGCAAAGGAAGGGGAACTTATGTTATGAGATGTTAGTTGAATGGTTGGTTTACTTTATATTGCATTTGAAAATCTAGAGAGAGAACGTTAGGTTCTTTAATCTAAGCCTTTTAAAGTTATATATTCTTTGACTTAGTTCAGCAAAGAAAAATTAAAAAAATACAGTGAAAAAGCAATCTATAACTTTTTTTTTTGTAATTACAGTAATTCAAATGTAATGGCCTGAAATTCAAGCCTATAGTCCTTTTAAATTTTTCTTTTGTCTCTTAAAAAAAAAGGAAGCATATTGTACTACCCCATAGTTATACAGAAATCCAATACTACAAAAATATTTAAGGTATTGGAAAGGTTAAATATATTATTAGAGCATTATTGAAAGGAAAGCTAGGTTCTTTTCATGTTTTCACTGAAACTTGTAGGGTTGGTTGTTTTTTTTTGTAAGTGTGTTAACAGTGTTAACATCCACTGTCAGGGCATCTAATACCCATGGTACTCTTTGACTGTGGGATATTTCCACACATAAGCATTCAGCTTTGGGTGCCAAAGAGTCCATGTGGGGTTGGTGTGGGCAAAACTCGCTGAGTGTTTTCTGAACAGCCTGTTTTGAAACAGAAATGTGCCGTTGCTTGTAAATGCTTCACCGCCGAGCAGCTCAAGATGTTGAAGGTTAGCAGTTACGGAGTTCAGCGCAGACATTTCTTGTAAACTATTAACTACCGAGTGGTTTGTGTTTTGTGCAAACAGTAGTCCCTGCAATCTAAACACTGGGCTGCAATTTTAAAGAAAATAGCCATTTGTCACGCTGGCTACGAGGCCACATTTCAGGTAACACAAAGGTGTGGGTCTGTTACTTCTAGAACTATGACTTAATACTCTTTTATTAATAACACTTAAAAATATTGAGGTTTGTTTTTCCTTTCAGTGGAAATGCTATTAGACCATAAATGTACAAAGTGTAATTATATCTATCTTGCATCTTTATTCTTGTTTGAACGTGACTTACTAGGAAAAGAACTCTAGAGACCCAAAATACTTAAATGGCCTAGTCAAAGAGTTTTCTCATTTTCCTAAGGCTTAAATCAGGGAAGTGGCTGCCATGTGCAGGCTAGCAATACAGTAAAAGCACATCATTGTACACAACATTTTATTTGGACAGCTGTATAAAAATGGCAACACACTGTGAAATCCATTAACAGCAAAACATGTTAAATTCAGCAAAATGCATCTCATGTGGAACACTGAATAAGAAATTATAGTCCAAGTTTTACTGGTTGGTTATCAGAGTCTGTCTTGAATGAAGAAAATTGAATTTTTTCCATGCATCTGCCTATAATAACAGTGAACGCTGTACAGTGGGTTTTGAAACTAGTGCACACCTGTAGATTCTTGCCCCACAGAATTTTCCGTAAGGTTTTTGCAAATCTAATCTTAATATCCATGAAGAGCCTAAGGGGACAGTTTTCACTCATGCATGTAGCTCTTACTGGCATGTCGGGTCCCATTTGCACTCGCTGGCGTTACTCTATTCATAAACATTTCTAGGCGTAAGTTTTAGGGGATGTAGGAGTAAGATCTCAAATCGGGAATAGATGGATCCTTCCCCTCTTGTCTCCCTGCCAGTGCCAGCGAGGACTGCAGTCTTGATGACCAAGAGTTAGGTCTGTTGACTCAGGTGGGATTTCCGTGGGTGGATTTTGCTGTGCAAGTAGTCAGACTTTTCAGGGGTAATCAAATAGCATTTAAAAATTCAAAAAACTTCTTGCAAAGTATTTTGCATTTCCCTTGTTCATACTGTTTAACTACGAGATGTTGCTCATCAAGATAGGATGTCATTAAGTATTCTGGTAGAGAAAGAAAAAATGAGTTTACTCTTGTCTGGTAGAAAATGAAACAGCCCTGTTAACTTTAGCTTTAATCATGAGATTAAAAGTCTAATGGGGACTAGTATCACTTTCAGTGTTCAAAGCTAGCATCAATGACCTTTGGAGAGTTCAACAGCCTGATGATTTCTCTTCTAGAAGATGCAAAAACCAGCCTTTTCCTTGACAAGGAAATGAGAGTGGATGGATAAAGCCAAGCACAAGTAACCGTATGCTGGAGCAGGCTGAATGGCTTTTAGTGGTATTCAGTACAACTTGCGAGAGTTGTTTCCAGGCTTTATTGTCTGAGCCACCAGCAGCTCTGAAGGGAGAAAATAAATCCAAGGGGGAGCCATGGGGCTGGGGGACAGCGTGGGGGCAGCCCCACTCCTCTGCCCAGGCGGCCCTTGGCAGCGGCGGCTCTCGGCAGCAGGGCTGAGTGCGCACGCCGCTCGCCCCAAGCAGGTTTGCTGTCGTTTGGAGCTTGTTTCCTGTGTCAGAGTGCTGGAATTTCTTGTTTTAGTTCCTGTTTGCCGCGTTTGCGAGCTCAGGCTGTTGCTCTTTTGCCAAACTGGCGGCACGCGGGGGTGACTTCCTGCGCAGGGGATGTAAAAGCGATTCTCTGATTCTTCCTCTGCAGCCATTGGGAGATAAAAGCCAGGACATCGGGGACTGCAAAGAGGGAGCCAAATTATATTTATAATATTAAAGTGAGTGCATTTGTGGTTTTGCCATTCTCCAGGGTTTTTCGTAAGTAGAAAAACATGAATTAGCATTTTCCATTTCCATATATTGACTGGAAAAATAGCCTGCTCTCAATTAAGACCTATAGCTTTTGGGATGTATGCAACAATTTTATAAAATATTTACAGCAAAATTTGCATTTTACATGGTATTACAGTTTTTCTTGTGTTTAGTAGAAAGGACTTAGGCCTAAGACAGGAAATTCATCCAGCGTACCAAAAGAGAAATAAATCTAAAATTAGATTGTTAGTATTCACCACAAGGAGTGTCCAGCGCAGACCGTTACCTTCAGTAATTATCGAAGGTCGCTTTCCCTGCCAGCTATTTGTTACAGCCGCTGTAAGGACTGTGCTCCCTGTGCAGAGCTATTGCTATCCCTTTAAAACCGCCTTCGGAAGCGATTGGAGCTTTGTGTGAGACAGATAAGTGGAACATTTTTTACCAAATGTAAATGCGCACTGTAAAGAACATAGCTATTTCCTGGATAATTTGCAGTTGTATATTTTATGTTAATTTCTCTGAAAATATTGCACCCCTGCCAGGTTTAGTAGAGGCTCACTGTGATATGAATAATTTCTAGCGAATCATTTTTTTTTTTCTTCATTTAAGATTTGGCACCTTTTTAAGATTTTAATAATAGCAACAAGGAGGAAGATTTAGAACAAGTGAAACATTAGAGCCAAAGAAATTCACATTGAGAGCTAATGTAAAATAGCAAGAATAATTACATGGAAAACAGTTTCCACAGATGTTTTTCCTTGTAATGTAATAACTATTTACTAAACTGTTTATTTTAGGCCCTTGGTTTACAATAAAATATTTATACATGCTCTGCTGTAATAAAAAAAATATTGACAAAATACTATAGAGATTTTTAAAAGACAATTAGTATTTCCCTGTCTGGAAAGCGAACACAGGAGAAGCAGCGCCAGCCCCTTGCCATGCTCGCAGAGAGGAGAACCGGGGTTAGCAGCAGCATCCCTTTTGGGTTTGTCAGTGTTCAGCTCAGCTAACAGGGAGGCTCTGGACTGGTGGCAAACCAGAGGGTAACTTACTGAAGAACATGAAAGCTAACACTCTGAAGACTGTGGAAACATGCTTTTCCACTTCATGGCAAAAGAAAAATCTGATTCCATGCCTGAAATATTATACAGTAAAGTTATGTCTTGTCTTAGCAAACCGTGTCTGCTTTAGGGGCAGGTTTAAAGTTCAAGATGCCAGAATCCTGAATCTTGTTCTTAAAAACTGGTGTGGTGCAGTGAGTTCTCTGAAGAAGTGCCTGTGGCATGTTTAAACCTCTTGCTTTCTCCTGACCAAGCTACATTTGTTGTACACCTAATTATGTAAAGTTCCTCACGTGCCCATAGAGCATGTACGCTGTGTTACACAGGGGCTGGCTGCACCCGTGCAGATGTAGCAGTGTCTTAGGGTACTGAAAGAATAAATTCATCAATATTGAGAGGTCTACAGATTCTACTTTCTGCACATAATTTTAAAATGTCTATTCTTCTATTCATGAATATATAGAAGAAACTTTATTTTCTGGTTTCCATGGCCTTACCTCTTAAAGGGTAAGGGTAAGTTCTTATCCCATAAGGAACTTCAGTTCCTCTGCCTGCCAGTTTCATAATGAAGGATTGTATTTTTTTTCTTCAGAAGTTACAGTACATCTTTTACGTAACACCAGACTGCTGGCACACAGCAACTTCAAAAAGAGGCCTCCAGGACAAAAGAGAAGACACCTGTAATTTCATGGATACAGGCCCTACTGTCTGTTTGCACTTGAGCACCGCCAACATGTTAGAGGAACTTGATGTCTAAACTCTGAGCAAAGGATGTGTGGCTGGATCTGAACACCCAACATCTGGGAACTAGGAAGGTTTCAATATCTAGATCTGAATCCATATTTAGCAGTTCAGGCTCTACTTTCAAGTAGACAATTCCCTGGAGTTTCCATGCTAGCAAGTTCTGAGCTTTATCATTGCAGAAGGAACAGGTTAGCTGCTTTGTGAAATCATTTGAAAAATTAATTTAAAATATACCTATGAACCTCTTTTCTTGGTGAAACTAATAACGCTCACCTGTTTAAAAATCAGTGGTGTGACTGACTACACAGATTTTTGTCGTGCTGGGTAATAACGTGCACAAAAAAAAGAACAGGGCAGAGCAGAAAACAGCAAGCATGAGAACTAAAACTGAACAAAAGAGGGAGCTAAGAAATCTAAAATGTTCCGTTTTAAGGCAGAATAATCATGGTTACCAGATGCCTTTTGTTGTAAACAGACTTTTTTCCATGGCTGACTCTTACACAGAGGCCAACGCACGCCAAGAGGTTTGTGAGCCTTGTACTGTGCCACGTGAAACCACCGTGTCCCTTTCCCATGGTTTGCCCTAGCAGAACCTAGATACAACGGCTTTTTGATAATTAAAAATTGGCTTTCCCTGTGAAAGTCTGGGTAATTTAATATCAAACTTACAAGAAGAAAAATAGATGGTGTAATACATACAATATTTTCTGTAAATTGAACCGAAGTTGGGTTCTTGGCTTTTAGCCCTTTGCTACCTTCCTGCCTGTGAAATGGTGACACGTTGCAGAGTGCTGCCAGGTTATGCAATGATTTCAGTGCAGCTCCTTTTGACTCATCGGTAGAGTCCAAAGCTAGCATTGAGGAAAACAAAGGAATTTGTGCTTGGAAGTCAGCATTGACCTGCACACACATTATTTTTTTTTTTCCCAGGGACTATGTTATTGTGTAAGCTAATGGTTTTGTTTTTAAGTTATATTCTCAGGGGCATGGACATCCAGAATAATCAAGGATGTACTTTTAATACTGACCCTGTGCAATGTTAGGTTTCTGGTGGAAAAATTGGACCAATTGCAGGGCTTGAGTCTTGGATTAACCCCTGCTTGGAAGAACTGCTGGTTTCCTGGTGCTGAATATATTTGTAAATTGATACATGTTACCCATGAGTAAATTAGTTCAAATGAGAGTAAATTGGCCAGATCCCTTCCCTGGTGCCTTTTATAAGGCCACTTAGTGTTTATCATAGTAGAAGCCATTATCTCTCTTAGTAATTTTGAGAACGAAGTACATCTGCCAGGGCTCTGCCTGGCTGGGGCTGAGCTCAGCTCACCTGTGTGGCCCTTCCTGCTGCCCCCGCTCCCGGCCTGGCAGGGGGTGGGGGGCTTCCCCTCTTCCCCTGGGAAAGCTCAGCTCACGGTTCTCTGTCTCCAGCCCAAACCTGATGTCTCCTGGACTGAAGTGGGAGTCCTGCATGGGTATGTTAAAGCAGAAATGTGGGATATAATATGTACTGTGTGGGTCTGAGGGGAAGGGAGGGCATGTTTTGCAGTTTTGAAATGGGTTTTTTTGGCTATGAAGAGGAGTTCAAAATTTTCCCACTTTAAGTGAGGAATGTTATCAATACTTCTGCATGGAAAATTAACAGATTAGGAGAGGTAAATAAAGGAGTAGAACAAGAAAGCACTTCTAGAGGAAGACTGTGGAAGGAGTTCTTTTTCCTCTTTTGAAATCCATGTGGTATGAGTTATAATGCAAACTTTTCCAAACACCCTCCAAAAACATTCACCTAGTATCCCTACCGTACTGCTGCATGTAATGAAACAACTGGCAGAGCGCATTATTTTAATAAAGCATTGGCGGTTAATGTCTCTTGTACTGAATCAGGAAAGGAGCTCAGAGGAACAGATATTGCTGAAGAATCTGTCTCCAATTTTCCCTTGGAACTGCATTTCTAGGGGTTTTAAAGGTTTATGTATTTAACAGAGCAAATCTTCATTTTAGCTTTTCATTTGCTGCTCAGGATTTTTATTAATTTTACAATGTTCGTTTAAGTTGATCCAGCCCTTTATATCATTTCCAGCTTGAAATATTAGTTCAGAGATAAGCTTTGTTATTAAATGCTTAATCTTGAACACTTGTCTTATTTGGTAAGAATTATCTCTGAGACTTAGGCAAAGAGGAGTTGACTGCTGTGGTTTTAAAGCAGCTGTAACTGGAGTAGCCCGAGTACTAGTTTACAAAGGTTGGCATCCCTTCAGTTTGCCATCACAGCAGCTGGACTTCATTAAGTGCTGGTGTTAATTACTGGGAGAACGTTGGTTCAGTATGCGTGCAGCAACACTTGGGGTGACACACAAAATAGGAAAAAGGGTCACCTTGAAATAGAAGCTTTGAAAAAAAACTAACAGAGCTGCTGCTAATTTTGAAACTGCATTTAGTTGTAACTGATGCTGAAAACAGTGAAATAAGCACTACCGTGCGGTTGCAAAAAATGTCTTAATTGCGTCTGCCATTGACGAGGCTCGGAAGGAATGTAGGCGCAGTGCTGAGCTAACTTGCCCTGTAATAAAGGAAGATGTTAATGTTGTCTTTTCTGTATGTTTGGCATGAAGCAGAGAGAGAAAATTCTTTGTATTCTCCAGAGTTTTCAAGCCACGGACAGTACAGTTTGAGGAGGAATTATTAATAATTTCATATACTGTAAATAGCATTCTATGGAGAAAACCTGTTAAGGGCTTGTATCTAAGGAAGAATGTTTCGGGGATGAATGTCATGGAGAATAACATAAAACATGTGGCTGCATAAAACAAGTATTGCTTGGAAATGTTGTGTCCTAAAGCTGATGACATTCAGACAAAGCGAGCCAAGTCCAGCCCTGGTGTAAGCAGCTATGGTGCACCCAGCCCAGTGTCCCACCACCTGCTTAAGCAAAAGCTGATTTTTGTCCTCTCCTTTGCCTGGCAGTTGTCTGAATGCAGGAGCCAGGGGCCCGGGCTGGAAGGGGTGTGTGTGTGCGAGGACGTTGGAGGAGAATTAGGTTATTACATTTCCTCCTTAATTCTTCATCAGGGCTGCCGCCTGTATTTTCGACAGAAAAATCAATGCATTCTGATTCTGTAATTTCCCATGGTGCCTCGCCGGGCGCGCGGCGTGCCGTGGGAGGTGACATATCCGGTCATGGCAGCTTGAACTCTTTTTTCCAGTGAAAGAATTCATTGGAATTTCACAACCTTTGCATGCTTTTGTGAAAACACTCATTTGTGTTTGCGCCAACCTGCTAATGGCGGATGCCGGGGCTTGCGAATCCCACCTACATTCGGTGCTCGTTATGGCATGGAATGTGCCGTTAATAATGCATCTGTGAAACTCAGCTGCGAGGGAGCCAAGTAATTATCCCACCGTAGCGTTCCCTGCTTCAGTGTCATCACAACTGGGGCTTCATTAAAAGTCCTAACAGTAGAGATGTTGTGTGGTGCAGCCTGTATATATATTTTTTCATTTAAATTATCAGCAATGCCATGGCTCAGAGGTAATTTGACTTTTTGAAACCGTGGAGCCCCTGTGAATTTCCTTCCTCCTCTCCCTCTCACTGCCGCACCAGCTGATCAGCCCCAGAAGAACAAAAGGTTTATCTGAAGCTATGAAGCATATATTCACCAGCTTCTGGCGTCTAGATAAAAAAAAAATAAAAATCAAAGTACTCCATTGAACATGTTAATACTGAGCAAAATGCACACAGCCAGACACTAAACCTTTACAGGGATTTAGGCATTTGAAAAGTGATACTCTGATCAGGTCTTGAGTTAGTTTCCTTAGCATAAAGTAAAGCAGAATCATAAAATAATATGGGTTTTTAAATAACTGGAAAGCTTAACATTTTCCCCCCTTTTGTTTTATTTCTTTGTCTGGTTTCTGTCAGTCAGGCAGTAACAAAATCTTGGGCAAAGGTATGCTATAATGAAAGTATTTTCCCTTTTTGATACCATATCCTTCCAACAGTAAATATAGTATGAACCTCTGGCATAAGAATAAACGGGCATGAAGAACAAAAGCATCTGTGGCTCCTTACAGGTCTCTGAGGGA
>NW_010135893.1:35791-40277 GCF_000699245.1 Pterocles gutturalis
GACTTCATTCTTGTAATTTCAGTAAGTGTTATAAATGTCATTTTAAGTATTATAATGCTAATCCCTACTGACAATAAGGTTCTAAAGCTCAGCTTCCATTACTAAGGTAATGTTTACCTCAGATAGCATATAATTGTTTGCTTTTTTTCACAGTAAATTCTCTGTTCCCAACTGCTTAATCAGCCATGGAAAAGAGAGGAGACTTTTGTACTGTTTAATGTTCTTGTGATTACATTAGAGTACCGTGTAAACCCACATCAGTGGATCTTGGGAAACACAATTTTTTTGTTTGTCCACAATTCTGAAGGCAAAGTATTTTGAGCAGTGGTCCTTGCAATAACATGAATCATTTATTAATATAAATATCACGGATATGGTATAAATCTTCTCTGCTCCTGAACTCTCAGGACATTTCTTCATTGCCTGAGTCGGAATCAGCAAGGACTTTCTAGCGCCTTGCTGTACTTCAAATAATGTACCATATTCCAGTCACAGGCGGCGTATTCCCTGCTCTCAACAACAGGAGACCGGCGTATACCTTCTGTATGAGCTTTCTGCTGCATCACATCAACCTAAACAATATTTTCTTATGCTTTATGAAAATTAAAAACTTCTGACGCTCTGCAGAGGACGCAGATTATTGTTGGCTCAAGGACAAAATTTGACCATCCCATCTTTTCTGCCAGAAACCAAATGCACTCACAAATTAAGTTGTGAAGGAAACCGGTTTTGTTCAATAACAGCAAAGAGTGTGTTTAGTAGTGTGCCCATTTATAACCATGCTTAGGCTGCAGGTATGTAGGAGCGGTGGCAGAGCAGGAACCCACGGTGGTCGGTGCTGGGGGGCCACGCAGGGATGCTGCTCAGCACAGTGCTGCAGGTGGGTGTGCTTTTTGGTACAGCGATGTTAAAACGGGTAACCCATAGTTTTAGAGAGTGGCAGGTGTGCTGCGAGCTCTCTCTTTGTTACTGTTTTTAAATTTTGGAGTGGCAATGGACAGATCATAGCATTGCAGTCTAGTATGTATTATCCTTGAGCAGGGTCAAAAACCACAACCCTGAACCTCTCCCCCAGGTGAAAACTACACTGAAATTAGACCATTGCTTCAAATTCCACCGCAGAGGTTCATCACCAGCTTTCCATTTCTTCATGTTAGCTGTATCACTGGCCAGCTGGTGTTTTTGCAGATTTTTTTACTTGACTGAACTCCTCAATGCGCTTACAGGTGAGCTAAAAGTAAGAGCTCCATGGGCATGATAGCGTATTTAACCAGAAATGCAAATGCCTATAAGGGCTGATACTAAATAAACTGATTGACAAATAAGGTAGTTGAATACATTTTTACTTTAGACAAAGAGCATTGATGTTCATAGGAGTTTTGCCTGTACAATCATATCATATCACAAGATGATTAGTGGATGAAAAGATGTGAACCTGGAAGCTCAAGTATAATCTCAGTGAGAAGATTAACTTTGGGTTTCAGATTGTTTTAGTGCTTGGGGGCTTGGAAGGATCACAGTATGTGCCCAGGCTTCGTGGACTTGCTATTTGCAGCCCAAAAGCCTGCGCTGCTGTCTGCCCACAGCAAAGCAGGGAATTGCAGGTGGTCAGCTGCATGCTGAATAACTTGGTGTACGTTGGCTGGGTTTGGGCCACGAAGTCTGAATTATCTGTGTAGTGCCCCAGCCACTCGCTGTGTCCCAGCAGCACGTGGCATTAAGCCTCGTTTCGGGGTCTGAACTCTGGACTAAGCAATCTCCTTTCCTTTCTTAAGTGTAAACATGGATGAGGAATTACAGCTGCCAGCGGTTTTGTAACTCTGTGCAGGTATGAGTTGCACAGGGCTGGAGAGTGCACGGGCTGGTGGGAGGCTGAGGAGGAAGAAGATGGTGGTGAAGATGGGCCATGTGCAGGGGGGCCCAGGGTGCCCGTCCTGCCAGCAGGGACACAGGAGGACGCGTGTAATTTTTTTTTAGAAATAGGTTAATATTTTAATGATAAATTGTTTGTTTTGGTGAGTTTTGAAACCAAGTGTCAATCTTGGCTTGTTGAAGGGAAACGATTCTAAAGATTCTGCTTTTTTGTGAACAAAAGGGCTGTGTTTTTATTTTTCTTTGCATGATCTCTGTAAGGGGTCATTTTAAGGATGCACGAAGCACACTTACAGATGACAGGAGCTGGGTTTTTTCTCCAGTAAAATATTCAGCTAACGCTCTTTGTCTCTCCCTGAGAACATTGCAGGATCCAGGAGCATTAAGTGAGCCACAGATGCCAAACCAGGGGGAAAAAAAAAAAAAAGAAACAAACTATATTTTCTGCTCATCTGTGGAGTGAGGATAACACAGGCCCAGAAGCGCACGTTGTGAAGCAATTTCAGTCGTAGCTGAGTGCCTGTTTTCCCCTGGAGCACAGACTGTAAAAATCTTAAAAACCCTAGTTTCTATTTCCTTAATATTCTAGTTTTGAAGATGATATTGTGATGAGGAAGGGAAGAGGAATGTCCTTTTAAAAGCTCTGCTCACTGTTTATAGTTAGGAGATTTGGGCTGCTTGAAGTAGGAGAACCATCCACTAGCTTTTCCTGCCTATTTTCAATGCATAGATAAATATTTCATTTAGAGAGAATGAGATGTGAACACGATAGCTTATGTTTTAATCTGTTACACCCAAAGTAAATCTGGAGTAACTCCAACATTCAGAAATCAGCATTGTTAGTCTGGGTTTATCTTTCTGTAATTGAGATGGGAATCTGGCCCACTCTCTGCAACAGACTGCAAAGGGCTTTTTACCTTTAAATCTATCACATTTAAATTACATGGGGCCACAACGTGTCACCTACATCCTTGACTATTTTAATACAAAAATATCATTCAAATCTCCCTGGATTTGCTGATCATCCTGGGATTTCTAAAGATACTGTTAGGCTATAAAGGCTAATGAATAGCAACGAAGAATAAGGTCTATATTCAGTTTTTCTGTATTAGAATAAATAATCTGATTGTGATGTAGTTTGAGACTTAGCACTGTGCAGCGTGTTACTGGCAGCCACACATATGGATCCATGCCTTTGGGTGCACGCAGCCTGCGCTCCTTTGGCACAACGGCATCGCCTACAACACCACTGCGGGCTTGCGGGAAGCGCTTCCTTTGGACCCCGGTTTGTGAACTCACAGCCTGTGGCCAGAGTAATGCTCTTCGATGCATTTTATTTTTACTTCTTGATTGCACCTTGATTGCTTGCTTTCTTTACTAAAGCATAAGGAAGGCTAACAACAAATAGTGGTAAAGACAAATTAAGAGATATTTGGCTCTCTTAGTGGGTCATCTCCCGGGTGAGTTCAGCAAGGGCAGGGTACAGAGGCTCCATCTGCGGAGGCCAGCGCTTCCGCTCCTCCATCTGCTGGGTGGACACCGGCCTCGGCTCGCTGCACAACAGACGAAACACGTACAAGCAGATTTTTCCAGACCAACCGAAATGAATTTGACTAACTAACAAATGGTTCGCTTGGCTAACGGGGAGGGGGCAGCCTGCAGATCTATAGGCTGGGTGACCGTAGATAATTCATGGAACAACCCAGTGCCTTGCTTAACTCAGCTGTAAAATTGAGTAAAAATAGCACATTGGTTACAATGAGGTGTTGCATCTTGGCCAGTAATGTTCTTTGGGCAGAACAGACCGCCCCTCTTACAGAATGGACGTGAGCAGAAACACTGCTGTGGCACTGTCAGCACCTCAGCTGATAATATGGGGTGTTTTTCTAAGCTATTATACAAAGTAATAAATTATTTTTAAAAAATCTACTACTTTTTCCAAAAAAATATAGCTAGATATTTAGTGCTGTGATCCTCATGTTCACAGAAATAAATGCCTTGCTATACCTGCTTCAGACTTGCAAGGAACCTCAGTGTGAGATATGGTGGACAAAGATGAGTGTATGTATATTTATGGGTTTTTTTAAAAAGGCAGCAGTTCAGAGAAATCTGTGAGGAGAGAGGAGACATGGATAAACTCAACACTTTCCTAATCGCTGTCATTAAGATTTCTATTGAGAATAAGCATTTGCCCAACTCCAGTAGCAATAGTATAAAAAGAAATTGTAAAAAGTGGGAAATGGAAAGGAAAGTTTGCTGAATAAATGGTTTATTTAGTGAGGAGAAATTACAGCACAGTTTCCATGTGCATTCACCTTTTACTCTGCAGTTTGTACAGAAAAGTTAACTTGGCGGCCAAATACTAGTTTGGAATCCCTTTACAATTATTTTACAAAGCAAGAAATGGTTCAGTTGTGAAGGTTGTAAAAAAGGAAACTAGTGCTTGTAGTAGAAAATAATTTTTTTTTTCAAGTGTTAAAGGCAAGTAAACCCCTAGTGATCTTAAATAATTTTTTAAGTACACTTAGCACATTTGTTTCCTTGAGAGTGTGATTGGGTACCAATGTGTTAGTCCCTTTAAAATGAAAAAAAATAAGATAATGAGGCAGGAATG
>NW_010135893.1:40290-40652 GCF_000699245.1 Pterocles gutturalis
AATTTCCTGGTCTTCTGCTTTCCTCAGCGGTCTGCTGTGTGGGAGTGCTGACCACCTCGATACTTGGGCAGATAATAGAGTCACTTAGGAACTGAGAGCCGGCAAACAGCAACGTGGGGTGGGAGGCATGGCTCCGGCAGTAAATGCACACATTAGGACAGCCTATCCGCTTAAACACAGCCTATTAGTAAGTTTAGCTGAAGATGTTAAAAGAATCCTTGCAGCCTCTCCACTGGCATGTTTGGAAGGGAGCTCAGTTATGAGACTATTAAAATGTTATTTTGATAATTAAGCCCACAGCTGTTGTGAGGGCGTCGGGGGCAGGAGCTGGCGAAGCAACCGGCTGCACAGCGCACCGCCGG
>NW_010135893.1:40676-46698 GCF_000699245.1 Pterocles gutturalis
CCTGTGGGAGCTCCCCGGCACATGGGACGCACGGGATGGCCACCTCCACCGCGCGGCAGGCGTGGCTTCCTGGGGGAAGGTGCGAAGCCAGGAGGGGCTGCTCCCCCCCCTCTGCTGGGGATTTGGTCTCTGATTTCTGCAGCGCTGGCAGCTGTGGGTGGCTGGGGGAGAACAGGTCTTCCAGGACGTGTAGGGTTGTTTTGCTGTTGCGTGGGGAAGCCTGTCTGAGCAGAAGGTAACCTGTGCGTGAGGGAGGATGGCTGTAGCAGAGCCGTGTTAGCCTGCGTGTGGGCAGCAGCGCCGGGGTTACGCACGGGCCCCTGTGTGTTTGCAAGTTGTGTTCCGGGTCCAAAGGTGCCATGGCATGACTGTAGTGATAATATTTAATGCATGAGGGTGTGCAGTGTTCCTCTGTCCTCGGATTAATTCTGATCCTTCACAGATGTTTAACTGGATTAGTTCTTTTGGTGTTAATAAAGCTGCTGTCCTGGTACTTCTGTGTGAATATGCCTTCCAACTGTCCGGTTACTTTCCTGTTAAAATTATTGGCAAAATTTCTGCTGCTGTTGGAAGTGGAATCAGGCCATGATTGTGTTCAGACCACAGATACTCTATCAAAACAAACAAACAAACCCAGAAGGGGCTCAGTATTTCAGCAGGCTCTGGTCCCCGGGAGTGACCTATGGTTTGGTTTAGTGCTTTAAGTGCTTACTAAGTGTGCAATAATAAAACCACAAGCAATTTCACTGTGGCAGCTGACCTAAACTCTTCTGCAAGCATATAGATTACACTTGTATTTTATTTGTATTGCTACAGAGTGAAACATATATTGTGCTACACGCATAGATAGTTTGTCTGTCCTGCCCTAATCTCCTCTTCTGAGTTAAAATTAGGATAATTTAGAGTGTTTATCCATATTGAGCAGGGTATAATTGCCCAAATTAAGGCTGTCCATCAGGACAACTGGTAAATTCAATCTCTTGTCTGTCTGTGTCAGTGGTAACCTTTCCATGATTGCTCCTCTACTTGTACTGCAATGTCAGTGGTGGTCCCTTGTTGACACCCTGCCTGCACATGCTCACTGAATACAGAATCAGAAAGCGGTACCTGGGATTTTGTAAACCAGATCACATAAACAGAAGGTAAAATGGGGGAAATAAGCCTTTTGATGAAAAGGGGAATGAAACCCAAGTACAGCTCTTGCCCCTGTGTCAAAAATCATTGCACTTGCATAATCTTTTCAACTTTTCAGCCATCTCCTACTTCCCATGATTGCAAAAATGTCTTCAGTAACATCTGTCTTCTTTCTCAATTGAGACATCCCTGAAGAGGGCCAACTTTTAAAATATTACATATAACATCATCTATGTATCTAAATTTGATTATTTGTAAGCTCCATTTTTAATTATCAGATGTTTTATAAATAATTACAGCTACTGTCAGTGTTGATCTTTATTAACATCCAAATAACATTTGCTTTTTTAGAAAATAAAACAAAATAAAGGGAACAGCCCTTTAAAGTCTTGCCAGAACAGACAGGTATAACCTCACCTTCCTGGGAGGTCCATGCTGAAAATTAACTGATAGTTTCTGCTCTAGCTGTGAGTGATCCACATTAAAAAACATTCTGTAATCAGAGTATATACTTTGAAGTACATTGAGCATTGCTGGTTTTGATATTTTCACACAGCACCATAAACATCCTCTGTTCTGTGCAAAGCATGTCGGATAAAGCCCCCGTTTAACTTGGGCAGCTGGAGTATCCAGGACGTTGGGTGCAGTACATGAAGGTGCAGAGCTGTGCTCAGGTCGCAGAGGTTTGCAGAAGGTGATGGATGGCTTTGCCCAGGCAGTCACCAGGCACTCACAAGTGCAGCGGTATCTGTCGGGACAGGTGACCCATCCTGGTATGTCCTACCCTGGTTTCATACAGGTTGGATTTCCTCCACTTCATTGGGGTTATTTGTGCTGGAACCTAGTACCAACATATGCAATTGTGGCTGAGGTGTGCTTTAGCAAGAACTTGTTTGCACCTGCAAATTTTGGAAGAATCTGAACTTGAAATGTGTAAGGCAAAACAAATCCAGGAAAGAATTACTGGGTGCGAGGACCTTGGAGTTAGAGTGACAGTGAGGTCTTAGTGTGAATGCCGTGACCCACCAAGGACTGGAAAGCCAAGATGCAGGGAGACCAAGGCAAAGCAAAATGCTATAGTTCAGGCAGGAGATGGTTACAGTGTGGGTCAGGGATTTCAGAGTTGAGACACAGTGGAGAGGATAGATTTTTGTTGAGGAATAAGAGGGCTTAACACTACAATAGTATGTTATTACAAGTCTGTTGAACTTGTTTTTGCTTTAGGGTGTTTTGATTCCTGAAAAGCGAATTAATTACATAGTAACTCTGAAATCCTGCCTTCCTTACCACTAGGAAAAGGTTACTTTTCCCTTGTGGCTATTTCTTATTACCACCTTGTGATGATAAAGTATTTGGCACATGAAAGTCAGATGCTTTGGAGATTACTGCACAAGTTATTAGCCTATCTATGTACCTGAAGTATTTTAATGGTATTAATGTCTTCCACTGTTCACCCCTTTTAGCAGGGAGCATCACTTGACAATTGAGAGGAGGGGCATCCTTTTCCCAGAGCCAAGGTCAAAAGGTGACCTTCCAGCAACCTTGCAAACAGACTTCTTCACACACATGGGCCAGACTCATCTGTGTTGTGCATTGTAACACCTAGGCAGGTAACTTACCACTCTCACTGGTTTCTGTTGCTGTCATTCTAAGTTACCAGAGATATAAGGGAGAGATGAGCCCAGAAAAAATTATGAAGAATTTTTGGGGAAAAAACCCCTCTAGGATAGCAACAGCCTTGGGGCAGGAGACCCAAAAGTAGTGAGTATTGTCAAGAAAAAAAATTGAATGTTCTTATTAGATCTATTTCTACACCACTTTCCTCTTAAAAAAATATTAAATGTCCTTTAGGCAACACTTAGTGCCTTTTCCTTTTTCCAGATGCTGTAATTAAATGCCATTCGTTTGGCACCTAAGTTAAGAATCGCCTTTCTCCATGTTAATTAAAGGCTGTAGCTCCCTAGAGTTGCCAAGTGCCTAGGTCTTGGTGACTTTTCGGGGTTTCAGGAAGAGTCCTGGTCGGAAGTGCTGGAACACCTTTGAAGCAGTCTCTTAGATAACAAATGTCCGCTGTATTGCCTTTTTTAGGGTTAATGATTATAAGCTTTTGTTCTGAAGGGGATGCCATCATGTGTTGTTCATGTAGTAGCTGATGGCAATCCATTTTAAGTTGGATAACTTGTCCTGTTTATTGTGTCCAGAGATGCAACGTTTATGTCTTTAGAGTGTTTTTGCTGATTTGTGTGTACAAGTCCTGGGCCCTGTCCTTTCGTTCTAAGGAGGAGGTCGTGCCTTTCAAAGAGAGGAGGGCTAACCGCATATTCTGCTTCCACCCCTAGGCATGATCCCTTAGACTGCCCGAAGCAATTAATCCTCCATTCCAGTGAGCACTGCATTTGTTGCTGTTTCACGGCAGTTGTGTTTGTGTGACACAAAGGGATTCTTCAGTGAAACACCAGCCGAATGTATGTTGGGTTTCTTGGTTGGTTTTCAACTTTTAAAATACCAGTGTAAATAAAGGAAAGAGTTAAAATACGGTGCTGACTGTCCCCAGCCTGACGATGCACTGAGGCCATGTCCCCGTGTCCTTGCTGTGGAGGATGGCACCAGCCTGCAGCAGGAGGCAGAGCCGCCCGAGGGCCTGGCTTGGCATATCCCCTGAGCCTGGTCCTGCAGTAAGGATTCAGGAGGACGTCTCCAGTCTAAAAATGTCCCTGAAATTGCCCCAGCACCTGGAGACCTGCAGGGATTTGGCACAAGCCCAGCGCCTGCACTGCCAATGGATCTCTCTTGGGCTAAGGCAATGTCCACTCCTGGCTTATTTATGCAAAGAGAAATGACATGCTGGAGAAACATGAACGGGCTTTTCTGCACTTCAGAAAAGTGCAAAAAGTTTGCCCCCAGACCTCAAGAGATAGACTTTGTAGTGTTGAGGATTTCTTCTGTCAGTGTCTAGTTATGAAAATGCCTTGAGTAGAGATCTCTGGTTATCTGGTTTTGAATTGCTGAAAGTCCCATCCTGCAAACTGCTGACTGAGCTTGGTGAAGCTAAATTTGGGTAATGAAAGATGGACCACTGTAAAGAAAATGCTGGGAATGGCTCTTCTGTTCAGCTCTCTGTAAGATTCTCAACAAGACATTTCCATTTTTAATTCTCCCTATGCATCTGTGAGATAAAAACATTGCATTTTAGCTCAGAGATTCCTTTCTCCTTTTCTCTTTTGCTTTCAGTACTTAGGTGTGCAATTACTAAGGATCAGCTACTAGGTTTAAAGAATCAAAGGTAATTTTCCTCCTCAGCAAAAGGTTTCCAAAATTCTGATGCCTTCTCTAAGCTACAGCAAAATAATGGGAGGCTGGTGGTACTGTCGTGTTGCTATTAGCTTCGCTGCTCGGTAGCTGCACATCAGCACAGTAATCATTTTCAGATTTACAAGCATTAAATATTTTAATTTAATGCCTTGGCTCTCTTGTAATTCATGCACTTAATTATATGATAATTACTCAAATGAAAGAGATACAGCTGCTGCAGTATCAATTCTTCTAGGAATCTGAGATTTTGGAATTGGCCTTTGATTTCAGAGTGGGTTTTTTTCTGGCCCTTTCCAAAAGCTAGTGGGCACTTAAAGGTAATTTCCCGAGTACGTGGAACAGAGGTGAATTTCAGGTAATGTTACTTTCCTAGCTTCTTTTCCTGGAGTGTGGCATACATTTGGCAGCTGAGAGACTGGGCACTGAGCTGGCTGGTTTTAGTGCTCCTTGTGGATTATAGTCATTAAAACGGAGGAGCTAAGGGAAAGCTTCCACAGTGCAGGACCCTGCTCCATTGCAGATGACTGCGGAAGGAAGTAAACTGCAGGAAAAAGGTGTGTGTTTGTGTACACGTGCACATAACTGTATAGAATTTAATACCTTCATAATGGGCCAGTTGGCCAGTCTGCGAGCACTGCACAATGAAATCACACAATAAATTAAAGTCAAGTATAAAGGTTCGACCAGGCCAAATAGACCACCAACTGGAACAAAAGGATTTGGCACAAAGGCAAACCCAAGTGACCTCAGCGGAGAAGGGCAATTAACACACAGGGTGAGGAAGAAAAGAAGTTAGCAAATTCAAAAAAACCAAGGTTAGTTCAAAGAAGGGGGCCTCTAGAATTCGTGAAGGATAACGCTGCCAAAATACGCGGAGCATCCATGAGGGCCATGCAGCTGCCACCCCAGGGCTGTGGCACCTCCTCTCCAGGAGGAGACCTCCTTATGGGAATCATGCCTCAGGCTCCTGGTTTCTGCTTTCCAGCCCCCAGTGGCTCTGTGCCTGTTTAGAATACATAGCAACAGGCTTTTTCTATGGAGAAGCAGTAATTGTAAGATGGTGGAATAGGTCTTCTGATTTTTACTGTTTTGGTTTTATTGTATGTCTCCAGTGCTCGAAAGTGGAAAATCAGCATGGGAATGTTCTTCAGTTAGATGTGCTTGTGAAAGTCTCCATAAAGTTATTCGCAACTTAAATTACTTAAGACCTTTGAAAACTGTTCCACATGTATGTGCAGCTCACTCTGCGGGAGGGTTAGTACCACATCCCTGCAAGGGTAGGGTCTGGCAAGAGGGCCATCCTGAACGGCAGCCTGATGAAACGGTTTGTGCTCTGTACGAATACTTGAACCCTTCCACACTGAGCCCCTTGCAGCGTATCAGAAAAGGAGCAGCAGTTTCAGGCCTTGCGCATTGAAAAGAAACGTGCTTGTGGGCAGGCGGGAAAGGGGCTGTTCCCCAGTGGGGCTGATGGAGCTGAGATTGCTGTCTGCAGAGCTCTGCGTCTCACGTTTTAATTTCTGGTTGTTTGCTGCTGCCCTGTCTTCCGGCCCCAAGTTGATTAAAATGTTAGGTG
>NW_010135893.1:46714-54230 GCF_000699245.1 Pterocles gutturalis
AGGGCAGGGCTGGCAGCTGTGGGGCTGGCAAGCAGCATCCCACTATCCCATTGGGGCCATGGCCGAGCTGCTGGGCCAGCGAGGAGGAGCACGCCTGGCAGCGACACATGGCCGGCACTGGCAGATCAGCAGCTGTGCCATGCTTTTCAAGGGGAGGACGTTCTTTGCTGCCTCTTTACTCAAAAACAGGAAAAACAGGAGACTTTTTAACGGCAACCACAGCAAAGTTTTGTGAAAACATGTTGCAGCCATATTTAAAGTTTTTGTTGGTGGTGGTTGTTGACATGTGAGGTTATGCTTAATCCCTCAAGGACTCAGGATATTTTGTAAGAATTGTAAGTGTAAGTATTTGGCAATAGTTTCATATCCGTCCTCTCCGAGTCCCACTGGAATAGATGATGCTGGGTTACTGTACTGTGTGTAGTTTCTGTTGATGGCAGTAGCAGATTTAACATTTCTACACAGTTGCATTTTACTTTTAGAGTATTTGAAGTTTGTCTTGCGTATGTGAATTAATTGCTCTGCAGCATGCTTTCTTGGAAGAGGATATAATGTTTGTTCAGTTTCCTAAAAGCTGTAAACGAGAGGCAGAGCAAACTACAAGCCAATCACTATTAAAAGTACACAGAGATGTTTTTAATTGTTAAATGCATCTAGCATAAAGCAGAAATATTTATTGGCCTGGCTTGTAGTCTGATTGTCAGACTTACAACAAGGCTAAATCCATTCAAACAGTTACTGGAAATTGGTATTTGAACTTGTGAACTCAGGAAAACTCCTAATCTGCTCCGAGGTCTCTGGCGTGCCCTCTGAGCCCGGCAGACCGTTGTTTCGAGCTTTCCTTTAACTCTCCAGAGACCTTGGTGGCTGCATTTCCCAGTTCCTGCCTAAACGCAAGTTGCACCAAAAGGGTTACAAAATTTTAAACCCTGTGTATGCAGACAATTTTCAGCTAGCTTACAGCAGCTGCGGAGTCGTGCTGATAGATTAAAAGCAGCTCCCAGCCCCAGAATGAAGTACATTAGAGCTCCTGCTGAGCCGAGCTGGGGTGAGGCCTACACAGCTGTCATTTAGGCCAAGTTTCCAACCGAAAACTGAAGAAAAGGATGTAACTTAAAGAAAAGTTATATTTTAAAATAAGGCATCTGGTTATTAATCACATGTAGGCAGGAGCTCAGTTGTGCGGTGGGTTTCAGCCTCAGCAGACAGTTGGGAAGGCAGGGAGATAATTTTCAAGGATCAAGAAGGGGCATGTCCAGTCAAAGGCTGTTACTTGGTCGCATGGTAAAAATAATCCTTTTTTTCTGTACTTGTCTCTCTCCCTGAAAAATAAACAGAATACAAGTATTCTTGAACTGTTGCACATCTGAGTGAGAGGCCAATCAGCTCGCACAATTGCTTTTCTCTGATATTGACCTTAAAGCGTAGCCAACTCCCTAGGGAGCGTGCTCGTCTAAATCTGCAGTGAGGAGAGAGGTATTTATAAGAACAGAAATCTTTATGGCCTGTCCTCTGTTTCCCGGTATGTCTTTACCATGGGAGAGGCAGTCCCCATTAGCCAGGCAAGAAGGCTGAGCCCTCACCCACCCACCCTTCTACCCCGTGGGTGCCAACGCCACGTTCAACACTGTGCTGATGCTCGCCCCGGGCCGCGTTGTGCTACTTCTCTGCAGAAGCACATTTGTTTGACCCTGTCTCATCCTAATAACATAAATGAAGCAACGCCTGTAGGTTGCCTCTTCACTTCCATGGCCAGCAGTAGCTTCCTTGTCCTTGGTGCACACCACCTTCCAAGTGGCGTCTCAGTTTTTAGTGCAGAGGGGCGTTCATGAAAAACTGAGCAAAGAATATGAATGAATTGTATTACCACATTGACATACGTTGGCTTCCGAGGACTTTTGTACCATTTTTTGTTTAATTTGCCTGTATGGTTGCAACAGATCTGGCCCTGCTTGTCACTTGTAGTTACCTGACTGTTTATCTCGCAGTATCGCCCGCAAGTGCCCAAACCAGATTTATCTCTGGTTTATTTAAAATAAAATGTTCAAAAATATTTGTTTAAAATACTGACTTCCGTCTGAGTGTAGTGTGTGGTATGAATAATTTGGTGGAGTTCAGATGCTACAGTGTTTCAGTTCTTATCAGAAATGTATGATATGAATTTGAAAGTATGCCCTCTCACTTGCTTTCTTTTGTATAGTGCATAATGAATTTCCAGCTTGGCAGAAAGGATCAGAGTGGGAAGCAGAGTATACCATGAGGATTTATCATTATACCATTGAAAACAATATGACAACTCTGGGTGATTTCTTGGTTACTGAAGGAACAGTCTCATTTGGGAAAGGACCCTATAAAAATAAAGAACTTGTGTTCTTCAGCTGAAGAATAACTATCAGTAATTAATTAGGTTAATGTCATAGGTGCCTAGTTCTAGTTTCCTTGCTTAACCTACGCTATCCAACATCTTTCATCATCATCCAACATTAATGTTAGCATACATAAACCTATTATTTGTATATAAATTGGGGATAATGTTAGATATAAATGGATGTGTATAATGAGTCGAAAGGCATAGTAAAGCTAGTGAGACCTATTTGTGGCATGTACAGTAAACACTGGTGTTCAGCAGTGTAGATGGACAAAATCAGTGATCTTCCCAGAATGCTCAAAGAAGAAATAGTAATTTTCTCTGGGACCTTGGATCTAAAGTTTGACACATGAACTCGTTCTAGTGTGGTGGTTCTTACTATGTAAATTTCGGAAGCGATACTCGTCTGTGGGACCATGTGCGTGTGTACATGTTCACATAGATCCTGTTATTTAGTATCGTTTATTCATATTGACACTAGTGAAAGATGGTTTTTCTTGTGTGTCAGAATAGAGCTAATGCAAATTCAGTGATCATCCCTTAAGTGTTGAGGAAGTAACTCAAAGAGAAAGCATTCCACTTGGCTCTTGCTGTGAATCATCAAACAGTAACAAATAAGAAATGTGCATGTTGAACTTCCTTTTCTATGTGGAATAAGTGATAACTCGGTATTCTCTTGTTTGGTGAATGCAGGGCACATATGTGCATTTGGCCTCTAGTAGAGTCAAATAAGTCACTTTAACCAGCCCTAGAAAAACTCCTTGACTAGCAAGGATTCCTACTGTTTATAGAGCAAGGTTAGTAAGTTTGTCCAGCGTTGGCATAAAAACGTATAAAGCACTCCTAAAGAGCTAAATATCTAAATTTATTAAGTGCCTAAATATGGAGCATTATTTTCTACTTGTGATTTTGAATCCAGTGTGATGAAAGTATGTTCTTAGTAAACATAGTTGCAACAAGTACATATGTTGCACAGTTTCTTGATAGGAAAATTAAATTATATGTAGTGCAGTTAAAATGCATTATAGGCCTGAACTACAGAATATGGCACAGATAGTGGAAACAAAGCTTGGTGCCATTCTGTTGCTCCTCCAGAAAGGAACATTGGACTGTATTATCACCAATAATAACCGAGGGGGGAGAGGGGAAGCCTAACAAAAAATTTCATTTTTAGCAGCTGTTATTTGAAGTAACAGCTTGAGTTCTTAAGGATTTTTCTCAGTTTAGGAATGATATACTGTAATCTGCATCAGTGTGAGATTTTAGTTTTCTGTTAACTTCTTCCTGCCGTAGAACAATTCCTAACATAGACAGTTGTATGTGAATGAATCGGTGTGCAAATGGAGCTAATATGTCTGGGTTATTTGGGGGAGATTTTCTGGGGGTTTTGGGCAGGTTTTTTTGGTGGGTTTTTTTATTTGTTTTGGTTTTGGGGGGTTTTTTGTTTGTTTGGGGTTTTTTTAAGATTTGGAGTATTTCTAGCTATCTAATCTCATCTGAAGGTTTTTTGGTGGGTTTTTTTATTTGTTTTGTTTTTGGGGGGTTTTTTGTTTGGGGTTTTTTTTTAAGATTTGGAGTATTTCTAGCTATCTAATCTCATCTCAACACACAAGTGGCTGAATATTATGTATTTACATTTTGGAGACCTGAATCAATTTTAATAAGTTAACATGGCAATTGTATGTTTGCTAGTATGCAGAAGCTTTCTCCACTCTAAAAGAGTTTTATTTTCATTAAGCTATGAATGCAGAAGAACGTCTGTCAGGTTTTTTTGCATTAGCTTGGCTGGTTTATCTTAAGCACACGCAGTAGACTTGCCTCAGTTTTTCTCAAGCTATTGTTCTTTTTTACACCACGTTTGCACACTGCAGTGCATCTAGGGAATTTCAGCAGTCGGAATATACATGAAAAGAGACCCGCTCTACTTTCATAAGGTCCCTGGATGAATTGGACGAACCCTCAAGGCCCCATGGTGGAGCCAGAGCCGCATTCATATTCCTTGCCATCACCACACATATGATAGCATGAAGCCCAGACCAATCGAAAACTTGACAGTCAGCCTTTTGATTTTGCGGGGAAGCCTTCATCAAGCTGAGAGAGGGAAGGGAATATAGCCCAAACTGGACTTCATACTGTGGCAAGTTTGAAATCCCAGCCCAACCACAGAGCTGCTTGATTGGAATAGTTGGAAACTGTGTCCAGGAATTCGGCAGCAAGAACTTGGCTTTCAGTAACTCCTGCCTTTTTAAAGGAAAATTCACCATATGGGTCACTTAGGAGACTCATTTATTCTGTTGTAATTTTGAATACGTGTATTCTTGTAAAACATAGGTGTAACACGTACTGTATAGTGTTTGCTGCTGTACATTTCTGTTCCACAACCTCTTTGTTTAACCTCATGGTGGAACGCTCTCAGCTTAAGCTGCCACACTGACATTGCACTCTAGGCTGTTTAATTATTTGGTCATTATTGTATGTAAGAAACAGAAAGAAACAAAGGAAACCCTCCTTTATGCTGTATGTGTAAGCATCAGCTTCTCCTTCAAACATAATTATCCTCGAACATGTGTTGTAGGTGTGTTGTGAAAGTGATCTCTGCTTATTTGTGTGGGCATTTTAGTGGTATGTCAAAATTACCCTCAAATTCGCTAATGACATGTCATTGAGTTATGCCATTGATTAACTATTATTCTTGTTCATCCTTTTCCGGCTCATGTGGCTGGGCACTGGCACACGTCGATAGCTGCAGTGCGTTAGTGCTACCGGTGCCTTTGGGTCTGCAGATGGAAGAGCTGAGAATTTCCTCCTAGGGGAGATGGCGGAGCTGCTGCTGCAGCTCCTGGCCCCAGAATGCTTAATTTTAAAACTCCAATGATTCTAGACTCCTGTCTAGAACTGCATTTTATTCTTTTTTACCCTTGGAATTATGATCCAATTACACCTCAACCCAGCCCTCAGTCAGACAGAACTCTTGTTGACTTTCATGAGGGTTTGTCTAATTAAAAGACGAGTTGGGAGTGCAGAAGAGATAAATACCAGAAGCATGTGAAAAGTGGCAAACTGATAGATTTGTGCTTTGTGTCAGAAGGTCATCCCTATAACATACTTTCCTGATTGCGATGGGAGACTTTTTTTCCATGGAGTGGTACTTAGTCCCCCCTTCAGTGCAGTGGAGCCATTTATAGGCTGCAATTCCTTATGGCAGAAGCACAGCACAAAATATTGAATATTGTCTCATGGCAAGTATATGGGAGTGCTGCCACTTTAAAATGTTTTGGTTTTTTAACCGCAGCAGGACTTCTGGCTGGCGGCCTCCCGCTACCAAAAATGTAGGGAGAGGTTGGTGGGGTGTGTAGGACATAGCGGGAGTCCAGCCTGGAGCTCAGGAGGGGTTTGTCCGCAAGCCCTCCCCACCTCTCTTTGGGGCGCAGAGGAGCGCAGCTGCAAGGAGGTGCTGGCGTTTGCAGTGTCCGCTGCTGACATGCTTTCCAAAGACCATGCTGGCTGTGAAGCTGAGCAGAGGCTTGGTGCAGATCCATCCCGGTGGCATGTTAAGGCTCTGTTGGATCAGCTGTTCAGCACTATTTTCTCAGACAACATTTTGGGTTTGGTTGGTTAGATTATTTCTTAATACCACAACTCTGTATAAGAGCATTTACTTTAGCGAATAAGTTTTAGGGTGAGCTTGCAAGGTTCAAATGAGTCAATTTTAAGCACAAAAAATTGTTAGAAAATTATTTACTTATGAAGCTTAATGTTAAGGAGGAATCAAAACCAGAATCTTGAAGGTCGTACTGTAGAGTGTTCAAATGTCTTTATAGTTTGCAGAATCATCTCTAAGAAACACCAAATTTGAGACTATAAAATCAAACCAGTCTACATCTTGACCTCATAACAATATTAAATGTCAGTATATGAAAACTGTGTATTATAAAACTGTTTGCAGTTTGTCACAGGATGGTATCTTTGTTGTCTTTAAATGGCTGCAGAGCGTAAACATGCCAGGCTCTGTATATCTGTCCAAAATGTGGGCCATTTTCTGAAGGTCTACAGAGAGAAAAGCTCTGAGTGATTCTCACCAGGAACTCTCTGCACTGGATCCCAGCAGGTGCTGAGTGCCCAAAGCACTCGCCAGTCCCCGGGGGCAGGGGGGGATGACTCTGCAGCCCCTTCTTTTCCCATCCCTCAGCGCTGCGGGGTAGTTGGTGCTAACACTCAGTCATTCTCACTGCAGTACATCCAGTCGCTTTAAAGGAATTTTTGTGAAACAGGAGTATCCCAAATTAGCTAGAGTTAATAATTATAACAAATATATGCTTTGTGATTAAATAACACGCAGCTGGAAAAATTAATCACATCATGCATTAAGCAATGCTCAAGACTTTTAAAGCAGCAATAGGTGCAGAATTTAACATTTAAAGATCCCTTGAAATGCCAGGGAATGAATATAAATGACGCTGTGATGTCAGCCAATGAAGGTGCAGGATTCGATCCTGCTATTTTATAATAGGCTAGTAAATATTTTATTTTGTGCTATGTTCCTTTTACATTAAATTTTAGTCCAAGCCCACCACTCCCTTAGTCAAGAAAAAGTTTAAATTCGTTAATTTTTTAAAGGACTGATACTGTCTGTTTACCCTGCTGCCTGGGCATGTGAAAGGAGAGGCACTCTTTTCTCTCTGCACGCTTTTCCTCTTTCCTCAGCCTGTCCTGTGTTTTAGGATTTAAGCCTTTATTTTTCAGGAACCTTGTCCCATTGGGGAAAAAAAAAATCAAAATATAGTGCCATTTTGTTTGCTTTGCTGAAGGCGCAGACCTGGAGAATCAGTGCTGTGCATAAGCTGCCTGACCCTGCAGTTTCTCTTACCAGGGGCTCATTTGTATGCAGAGGGGATTAGTCAGAATTTACTGTAGCTTCGCCCTGGGGAGCTGTGAACTCCCTAGGAATATGCTCTGACGAAAGCGTGCAGTTGGTAAGATTAGAACAAACCCTTCTGCTACAGAAAGTGCCTTGGTCACTCGCTAGGCCTCCAACATTGAAATCATTTTCATTTATAACCTTTTTGATCATTCAACCTCAAAGAAGCCTTGGCTTTTATGACAGCTTGCACCAAAATTGCCCAATTATTTGGGGGGGGGGCGGGGGGG
>NW_010135893.1:54249-57450 GCF_000699245.1 Pterocles gutturalis
GGAGAATCTGAAAACACTCAGATGTGAGAGACAGGGCACTTGATCTGTGCTCATGGCTTTTTCTTCCCTTCTCCTACCAATATTTTTACAGCTGTTGACATATATTGAGTTACATGTGGCTGTGCCATATCCCCGTGGTATAGTTTCAAAGATCTGTTCACCATAAAGTGCGCTGTTCTCCAGTAAATGACTCTGACTTCAAGAAAGCACAGTAGTTTAAATGTTACTATAAATACAGGAGCTAAGACATTTTAATTATAATTTTTGAGTTATACAGTGCTCTGTACGTGCACTAGGCATTTACAAAAGGCTGGGGATGTGCTCAGGTTACTGTGCTCTCTTGTGGATAAGGCAGTAACTGCAAGCAGTTCCTTGCACTGATCCCCTTTATTGATGAGTATTTGCACATGTTTATTGACAATAATAACATCTCAGGTCTGGGAGTTCAGCTGTGGGAGCTAAAGAAGAGAGAAAAACAGGTGATTCTGCAAAAAATATATTCAAACTCATATTCAAGAGGTTTTTTTTGTTTGTTTTTTGGGGTTTTTTTTGCTTTGGGGTATCCTAGAAATGTTACTTTTGTCAGAATATGTTGTAACTTGAGTTAGGAAATATCAGCACATCTATTGTCCTTTCAATGCCCTTCCAACTCGCATCTGGTAACTAGGGCAGATTGAGAATTCAGTACTAACAGATCTGTCAAATTTTTTTGAGAAAAATCCCAGGGTGTGAGTCCATTGCTGATTAATTTTTTCATCAGTGTAGCAGTGTTGGCTTTAGTGAGGTTATTCCTAATTTGCTCTGATGAAAGGAGGGAAAAAATCATTCTCAAAAGTGGGTGCTGCTGTCTTGGGAATGAATAGGTGCAGGGTGTGGGGGAAGTGCAAATGAGCAGCGGGATGTGCCAGGAGGTTAATTTTTAGCTGTCAGTGGGCTGATGGTGTTATTTTCTGGTTTTTTTTTTTTAGCTTGAAAACAAAACACACATAAAAACCTTTTACAGGATTTTGGTTTGAGTATCAGTACTGGTTATGCACAGTAAATGTTTCCACCTGCATGTGGAGGTCTGATCCTTTGCATTTGGGCTGATACATACAGTAGAACGGTGACTATAAGCTTAAATGATTTTGTAGTATGGTAACATCGCCCTTCAGAGAGCTCTGCAATTGAGATCTAACAAATCAAGTATCAATAGGGCTCCCTAAATGAATTTGTCTTCCTGCAGTACCTGTGACAGAGCCATTGTAATGGAGATTTCAGCTACCTCTGCTGTGACTGCTGCAGTAAAAGCAGCTCCTCTCAGTGCCTCCAGGGCCTGAAGCAAGATTCACTGGAATCAGTAAAAAAATCTTTCTGTGATGGAAACCAATTTTGGATCAAGCTTTTACTGCAGGCTTGGATGCCCATCGTTGCTGATGGCATGTTTTTGGTCATGCAGTCTACTAATCTACATAAATTAATAAATAATATGCATAATAAGTAGCACACGTACAGTAAACTGTGTCTCAGGATTGCTCTGAAAGACTGCTGTGGTTTCTAGGAGCATTCCCCGTGGCCTCAACAAGAAATGCTGCTGAAGTCGGAGGACCCATGGCACTGTGGAAGTCCTCAGTGCCATCACCAGCAGATCCTCCCTGGCCATTAAGCAGTGTCCCTGTGTCGCTCAGCCAGGGAATGACATGTACTTCCATTTAAAAACAGTTGTGAAGTCTCTTGAGTAGGAACTGAAAACCCTGGACCACCATCAGAGCTATATTCCCCTGGTCTTTCACCTCCTAAATCATAACAGATATTTTTTAAGGTGTTTTTGAGTAGCAGTGGGAAAGCATGCAGGCTGTTGAGACTGTAGGCAGATACTGAGAGCATTTGACCAACTCTTGACAACTTTTACTGGATTTGGACTCAAACTATTGTGTGCTTCCTTTGCTTATAACTTCGCCTCCTTTGTGAATCAAACCCAGCTTTTCTGTCGTGCAAATTGTACAGGAGAGTGAGGTCCAGAGAAAGATTTCTTTCTCTCTCTGAGCACTGCTATGAACTTAAGATAGCAAGAGCATTCATCTTGAGCACCTTGTAGGTTGTTTTTTCTTTCAAAGTCAGAGTGTAGGCAAGTGATCTGAATGATGAGAATAAGCTGTAAGCCCTGTACTGATGTACCTTGTCCCTGGGCAACATTTCAGATGGCAAAGGCTGTCTGTTTGCACTCACCTTATGGACCTTTCTGCATGTGATGCCTTCTATTATCCATGCTAGTTAAGCAGGCTTCTTCCTTAGAGGGGGATTAGGATGCTTTGATACCGCTGTATTCATACATAGTTAGCCATGTACATATGAAGTGTTTAATTAATTGTGTGGATATTTTTGGTTATGTAAATCAAACCCAAGCAATAAGAAGTCCTGTTGCTGGAGGTAGCTAGCAGGCCAGCTACCTTGCAAACAGATGTCTGGCTGTGAATTCATCAAAGGATTGCATGTATGATTCTTAGCGTTTCTTCTCATTATCACATTGATCAGGGAGTGCAGATGAGCTGGTTTTCCCTATGTCCTGTCGGATGGTTGCTTTAGAGGGAGGAGTTGGGTCGCTGCAGGGCACAGGCAGTGCTGGGGATGCAGCATCATCCCTGCCCACATGCCCGCTGGGGACCTACCAGCTTGGGCAGGCTGGGGCTGGCCCCAGGGCTTTGACCAAGGAGAGCAGGGGTATCTTGGGCACTCCTGGGGCAGCCAAGCAAGACAGGCACCATCCTGCAGCCTGAAAAGCTGGGGCACGTCCATCTCCTTCTCTGTCTTTTAAATGACTTGCATTTGTCCAGTCTGCTTAAGATAAAATCTAAGATTTGTATTTGAAGATGCTGACTGACATGTTTCCTTTATGAATTCTTGTGGATTACTATTGATTTTTGACTGTGGTTTTCGAAATCCTACTTCTAGGTCTCTGGAGATTTCCCTGCTGCAATAATAATGTATTGTCATTCTTAATATCTCAGATCCTTGACACAATATTCATATTAAAACCACAAAAAAGCTACATTAGAGTAACACTGAGGGTCTGACTGGAACCCACCAAGGCAGGGGAAATCAAATTCAAGGCTGAAAATTAGGGCTGACACTGTGAAACGTAACCCATTGTGCTTAAGTACTGAAGTTCATCTGTGATTGCAAGATCATTTGCGTTTGAGAGATGGATTCCTCCGTACAGCA